>NW_027137201.1:0-105999 GCF_040869045.1 Eurosta solidaginis
ATGTATGTATGTGAAACTTAAATATTATTTCTAAACATTTTGTAAAAAGCTTTATTAATAACAATTTAAATAAATGTACATATATATATGAACAATTATTTTACTGAGTAAAACATTTACTTCTATAAAGGAAAAAATATCATAAAAGTAAGTATGATATAGACTCATATTAGTACTAAAATGAAGTAGTTTTATCTACTTGTGTTGAGGCTAACATATCTTTAAAATTGCAAAAATTTTAAGTATCACTTGTACTTGAATTGAGGAAAAATATTTCTTTGTTTAAAGTACAATTGTTACTAAAGTTAAAGATATATTTACTTGACCTATGCTTTTTCAGCTTAAGTAAATGATATCCTTTATTCGAGGACGATAATGCTTTAGTGCAATTTTGTTCCCTTCTTGTCCTTAAATTTATATGGGCTTACTAATTTTTAGGAAAACCTTTTTTTGAGTGTAGACTATAATAATAAGCTATATCTTAGCGAAAAATAGTTTTGTATCAATGATATTTCACTTATCAAATTTTATTGTAAAAGGAATTTACGAGACATTTTTGTTAATTGGCGGTGCCACGGCCCTATTCCGATCAAGCATTACAAAATATTTCTAGATCCACGCTGAGTATATAATATTCGGTTAGCTCCAAACTTAGACACCCTTACTTGTTTTTGTTTGTTTTAATTAGCTGAAAAAAATATTCTGCTCTATCAAAATAGCAAATCAACCGTATTTTTGTGGTATTCACCGAAATGAAATGACGCAATTTGCTATACTTTTTCAAAACAACATTTCTTTGCAATTGTTTGTTTAGTTATACGTAGATGAATCCCAAATAAGCTCCATAACTTATCAGGGCTGCTCAACCCCTATACACTTGTAGCACTTTTGTATTTGTTTTGCCCTGAATCATAGGCATAGATTCAAATAGCATTTGAATTAACATTTAGGTTTTTTATCTAAGGCGTAAGCCACTGATCCAAATGTTCTTAGATGTGACACAACTGGTTTTCTTTTATACCATGCCTCATAAGGCGTCATTTCATCGACTGCTTTTGTTGGTGACCTATTTCGCAAGTAGGCTGCAGTATTTACAGCTTCTGCCCATAATGTATCAGTCAAGTTCGCACCAATTAGCATGCTCCGTGCCATCTCTACCAATGTCCGGTTATAGCGTTCAGCTACACAATTCTGCTGCGGAGTGTAGGGTACCGTGAACTGATGTAAAATGCCACAATCTTTTACATACTGCTGAAACAAATTATTTGTGTATTCAGTGCCATTGTCAATTCTAATGGCTTTAATTAGACACCCAGTTTGACGTTCAGCGAAAACCTTGAATAAACAAAACCATATCTTGATTTGTCATCTACAAATGTCAATACGTATTTCGAACCACCAGCCGATGTTTTTACTGGCCCAAATACATCTGTATGTACTAGTTCAAGTAATTCGCTTGCTCGATTTGAACTTGATATAAAAGGTTTTGTTACACATTTACTCTGCATGCATTCAACACACGGAATAGGTTTTGGCACATTTACTTGAAGCCCGTTCACTAAATTTTTGCTTACAAGCATTCGCATGCTGTCATAGTTAAAATCAAGAGGAAGCTAGTTTTCAGGATTTTGTGATTTACATACAAAACATGAGCATACATATGTAAATATGTATGTGTGCTTGTGTGTATGGTTGGATGGTTGAAGTGAATTTTGTTTTCTTTGTCAACATGCGAATATAAAAATATTTCTTAGCTTACATATGAACATAGATTTGTACATATGTTTGTGCGTAAGAATAATTTTTGTTGGAAGTGGTTGATTGAAACAGTTTGTCTTTTATTTGAACATGTGAATGTACAAACATTTGTTAGCTTATGCATGGATATATTGGTATCAATGAAGTGGGTGGGAAATGGGGGTGTAGGCTGATCTTTAGTTTAGGAATATATGTGTGTACATATATACCAATCTAGATTTGTTTATACCCACTCACCATTTAGGTGATTAAATTTTCAATTTCCCTACATATCAATATAATTTGATTACTCTTTCTGACAAAATAATGAGTCACCATACAATTGAACAAAAGAAATAATCAAATATGAATACTTTAGATGATCAAACACTGAATATATTTTTTCAACCACATTTTGGAATCATATTTGAATCAAATGTGTTTACTTTAGGAGATCATAAATTTATAATAATTTTTAATTCAGCTTTCTGAATCTTTTTTGACTATATTTGTTGACTGAATAATGTATTTTATACTTGTCAAAATATTTCTTTACATCGGAGCTGCTCAACCCCTATACACTTGTAGCACTTTTGTTTTTGTTTTGCCCTGAATCATAGGCACAGATTCAAATTCACACTTTGAATATAAAAAAAAAAACAAGTAAGGACAGGACTGTCTTCGGCTGTGCCGAAGACTTCAACCTTCCAACCATCATACAAAAAATCAGAGAATTAAATTTGCAATATACTTGCTCCTATCAGAGAATTTTTTGGTAACATACGAACAGAGAAAATCGTTAAGAGAATTTTCTGTTACGTCTTGCACCCTGCTAAGTTAACATGAATTTGGGGAATAGTGGTGAAGTGCAAGACGTGTCACATGCAAATGGATCGTAAGCAGTGGATGCCAAAAAAACGCCTTCTCATTGTGTTTAAATTCTCTGGTCGAACTGTTCCCTTTCCCATTGCTTCTATACATTTGTTACCAGCTAAAAAAATGTTTTCATTGTATTCATTCAACTCATCGAACATGTTTCTGTCACAACACATATGCGACGTGGCTTCGCTATCGATACACCACACGTTCGACTCCAAGTTGTTTGACTCAAACGCTGAGAGCAGAGTAAATGCTTTTGGTTTCTCGTTTGTTTTATCTGTCTGTTCCTGGTTTTTGTTGCATTGTGCAGCAAAATGACCCGTTCGTCCACAACTAAAACATTTTAAGTTCGATCGATTTCTAGAACATTTACTTCGCTGCGATGACTTGCTGCCACTGCTTTTACCCTTTCATGTGCCAAGAAAACTTGCACGCTACTTTCTGCAATAGGCGACACACTCATTTTTCGACGTTGCTCCTGCAGATCTATACCAATTTCTGCTAGCTTCTCAACTATACTCGAAAAATTGCTTAGATATTGTTGTACCTGATCACTTTCTGCATATCCAGTAGCTGCTTAAATAAAGACACCTTTCGCGCAGGGCCTTTTGGTCGATGTATATCCTGCAACACACTCCATGCTTCTTTTGCTGTTTTGCATTTTTTCACGTAGGCAATTTGTATTGGCGTTAGGCTTAACACAATTGTTGCCATGGCCTTCTCATCACTCAATTTCCATGCTTTTTGTTCAGCGTCTTCGGCTTCTGTAGCTGGCTGCATAAGTGCACCTGACACCACATCTCAGAGCTCCTTGTACACAAGTATACTTTTTACTTGAACGCACCATGCGTCATAGTTGGACTCATCCAACTTCTCAACATTAAAAAACGAGGAATTGTTCATTTTTCTTAGCACTTTATGTAGGGGCTGGGCCCATAACCTGTTGGAGGTCCTCTAATTTAAAATAAAAACAGCCGCTCTTCTGAACAATAAAGAATGTATATTTCGACTTACTTCAACGTCGGTTAGATACACAGAGATAGAAAAGAATTATTCGTAAGTTAAAATGGCGAATATAAAGAATGAATTCGCAAAGCAAAAATGCGATTACAAGTTGCAAATGAAAAACAGAGTTGCAATTAACTATAAACGATTGTTTGACCTTCTACTACTGTTATATAAATTCTTTTTGATTGAAAATGTTTTCTATTTTTTAGTTCGGTTCGCTATAAAAGCGTGTTTTTTTGTTTTTTTAAACTATTATTTATTTTTAATTTTTTAGTTCAAGTAATTTTAAAAGTTTTAGTCGAGGGTGATGAAACCTCGAAACGGCAGGGTCCATGGATGAATCCAACCCCACGGCAACGAAAAGGGCCTAGACGCAGGGAGGCTGGACGCGGTCTTTCGCCGAAATTGCCAAGGGTCGGTAGATCATTGGCATTATAGACGAGAGCAGCGAAGATGGCAGGATCCCCAAACAACAGTGGAAGTGGATCGAGGCCGCGCTCGCTACGGTGGCCGTTAAGGTTAAGAAAGACAACCCTGGTCCACCGCCATCTTACACCGATGCAGGGTGATCCCAGGGCAATGTCAAGCTAATTGCGTGTGCCGACGTCAGGTTGGTAAACCTCTATAGGGCCGCCGTCACGCTGATAGGGGAGGTATATCCGGGCGCGCATCAAGGTAGTGGAGGCGCGTGATATCCCCTCACGACCAAGGGCTAGAGCCTGGGTTCCAGTGACGCCAACGGACACAGCTGACATCCTGGAGTTGATCCAGGAGTACACCCCGCCACAGGTTTGGAAGTCAACCCGGATAAAACCGAGCTTGTTCTCTTCACGAGGAGGTACAAAGTACCAAATCTTACACCGCCAAGAATTGGGGGTACGTTCTTAGCATTTATCGATCAAGTCAAGTATTTGGGAGTCATTCTGGATAGGAAGCTATTATGGAGTGACCATATAGTGGAGCAATCCAAGAAGGCAGCAGCAGAGCTGTTCACCTGCAAGAGGGCAATTGGCACCTCCTGGGGATTCTCCCATAAGGTGACCTACTGTATTTACACAGCCATTGTGCGCCCGATTCTTCTTTATGGTGCCTTGGTCTGGTGGCCTGCACTAGCTAAAAGTACCTATCTTAAAATGCTTCAAAGGGTGCAACGGAGTTCGAAGCTCTGCATTACCGGGGCTCTCGGCTCCACTCCAGATTCCATTACATACATACATGGATACACAGATACATATATAGATACAGGCCAAGCTAATAAAAGCGTATTAAAAAGGGCTCCAGTATGCTCTTTCGTATATGTGCCATGCATCCACTTTTATCATTAATAAAGGAATGCGTTTTTCGCATTATGTGCAGGGTTTTAAATCTATGGCCATTTGGGGTGGTCATAAGTTCAATTGACCTTATGTCCGTTAACCTTATGTCACCACACCATCACATTAATGCATTGTCATCGGTCCTTGATGCGTGTGCAAAGTTTCAAATTAATCAGACTTCTAGAAACCGGTGAAAATTAAGCTCAAAGGTTCCGTTACATACAGGCCAAGCTAATAAAAGCGTGTTAAAAAGAGATAGATGGCGAACTGTTAGTGGTACAGAATGCAGTAGAAGTGCACTAGTTTTGAACTAGAAATTCTCTTACGGGGTAGTTTCTGTGATTTTGTATTTTATTTCGGTATATTATTTTTCGTGGCTATGAGAAATTTTTTGACTGAAAATGGGGGGAACCATTAAGCTACAATGCCTATCATTTACTTGTTAAACATTTCATTAAATTCAGGTGGAATTTCAGCTGTTGCTAATAGATGTAAATTGTAACACAAATTTAAAACAAACCTCTAAATAAGCATTTCGAAAGTTATCAAACTCAATTTCTAATGCAACATTCCCCACATTTACTTTTAGTATGATAATTGAAAACCAAATTTCGACGATATATATAAAATATGTTACTACAAAAACTGAGGCTATAGGTCAATATGATTTTTCGCAACTTTCAGAATTAAATGTATTGCCTCTTATATGTTGACGATATACCTACTTATTTACGGAATATTTTAAGCAAAAATTGTGTATCTTGAAACCAAATCTTCAACTTTTCCCGACCTCAAACAATTAAAATTTTTAGAATTAATTTTTTTAAATACAAAAAAATATAAGTGCACATACAATTTTGTACATGTATTGCACTTCCATATAACAAATTTTGAGCAGCACTGTCCATAACGAACCGAAAATCAAAAGTGGTCAGACTTTATTTCTATCACTTGGGATTAAAGGTCAAATACGTGTATGTTGTGGAAATCAAATAGGTTATGCTTTCCCCTAATCCTGGACAGAGAAACGTAATTTCAAAGAAAGACTTCATCGGTTTTGCAAATTTGCAAGTTTTACTAAATAAATATAACGTCCTTTCTTTATATTGTTGCGCTGTTAAACACAGATCTATATTTTTGCGTTTAATAAAATTTTTTCTACACTTTTATTTAGCATTAAAAAAAAATTTAGAAAACGGAGGTTTTATAAATTGATCCTGCCCCTATCCTTATTATTTTCCTAGTAAGAAAACGTCGACTCGAAATTAAAAAATCTTTCAGATGTTAAATAGTCTGTTTACTAAGATTCTTCCAGAAAGTTCGGGTAACATGTTTTATTGGTGTCTAAAATTTGTCAAGTCCATTACCTCTCTTCTCTTAGTTGATCCATATATTGGACTATAACTTTATTATTTCTGTTTAGCCAACGAAAATTGTATGTTGTCAGAAAGAGGGCATTTTGCGCTTTCCGCGGTGTATTAACCGTTAATTGATTCTTGGAGATGTTAGAGAAATTTTACAAAATACGACGAAAATTTAAATTGTTGTATCTCATTTTTAATTTATATATATAAAGGATTATCTGAGGAAAATCTAAAATCATTTCTGATATCAACGAGATATTAATTTTAAATATTTATGTAGGTTTTATTGGTGTATTCAATAATTTCATATGAAGACACAAAAAATAAAGCAGTACAAACTAGCTTGCATTTTTCTTGTCAATATTATCTGTTTAGAAAAAAAAAATATATATATTTATTTGTCGACTAGAAATGGCTAAATGGGAATATCTTCCCATCCTATCCAAATTTCAATGGATTTATAATATTCTTGAGTTTTGAACGCAAAATTGTTCTGTAAAGTTTTGATTTATTTTTTACTTTTGTTCTATTTCTTCTATAAAAATTTACATATGTACATCGTTAGAAGCACAAGAACATGCTCTATTGAATGACCTAAACATTTATCGAAGAATAAACAGAGGGAAACTTACATACCAGTATACGTCTCCGCTTATGGAAAGGGGCTTTTGCGGCCGCAGTGGTGCGATGGTAGCTTGCTCCGCCTACCACAACGAAGGTCCTGGATTCACGCCCCGGCCAAAGCAACATCAACATTTTAGAAACACAATTTCTCAATTAGAAGAAATATTTTCTAAGAGGGTTCGCCCCTCGGCAGTGTTTGGCAAGCACTCTCAGTGTATTTCTGCCATGAAAAGCTCTCACTGAAAACTCATCTGCCTTGCAGATGCCGTTCGGAGTCGGCATAAAACTAGTAGGTCCCGTCCCGCCAATTTGTAGGAAAAATTAAAAGTAGTACGACGCAAATTGGAAGATAAGCTCGGCCGTAACCGTACTCAAGCTTATATCCAGCGTTTTAAAAAGATATATCAGATTTCGAGAAATTACGGGCATTGGGTCTTTATTTCACGTCCGAACCTCGTCATATATGGTCATAAATATGTACTTAAATATTTGAGTTACCCACAATTGTTGTTTCAAATATTGTAATATCCGCTCAGTCCGCTACTCATATTCTTATGCAGGTTGTAATGCTTGCGAATGTCGCGTACATTACCAAGGAGTTGCCCATATTTATTTGAAAAGTTTAATTGTGTTGTTAAGTTGACACGTGTACAATGAATGTATTTTTAATGAAAAGAACAATGGGTACTAATGACACTGATGATGGCACAATGGGTACACTTAATTAGCTTTATCTGTTTTGAGATGTGTAAATAAAAAATAAGATTTCCGAAATTTGAAATATACTCAACGTGCTTTGCGCACAGACTGTATTAACTTTTGTAGCATAACGGGCTTAAACGAATCGAGATAAATATAGACTTCCATACATCAAAATGCTGAGGATGAAAAAAGGAATTGATTTAGCCATGTCCGTTCATCCGTTCGTCTCTCTGTCGGTGCACAGGACACAACTTGAGTAAATATTGAAAATAAAATATTGAAATTTAGTATATGTGACACGGCTTATGAAAAGCTTATGACTCAAAAAAGAAATTGTGAGAAACATCTGTTAAAGATAAACAATGCATTTCTTCAGTTTCTTAGTAGTTTTTCTTTTGCATTATGAACAGTCATGCCCAAAAGGCAACCCAAAAAGGCCAAAGAGCATAAATGAGATAAGTTCGTGTGTGTATAAAAAGAGCGATGTTTTTTTCAATGCAAAGCACAAACCAGTTTCTGACCGAAAAAAAATCGTGTGAGTGCTCAGATTTAAAAGCAATGCTGAACGAGTAGGACGTGTGTCGCTTGTGAATAATGTCTGTCCAAGAAAAATTTAGCAAGGTTTTTCAAACATATTTCTATGAAAACGAAGAGAATGATGATGATTCTTTCGATGATGTTGGCATCAATTACGAGGACGAATAAGCATTATTTCAAGCTGAAGGTCAAATGGAAGTGGATGAAAATATTTTTACAGTGGACTTGTTTATTACAGATAACGAAGAAAAGGAATTGGTAAATAAATTTATTTCGCAAGATTGCTGTAACAATAAAAACCAAAAAATTATACCGCGAAAGATTATAGAAACTGCAAGAAATAACTATATAGAATTATCAAAACTTGAACTTGATTTGGTTATACTGAGCCATATCAAATCAGGAATTATATGCACGGACAAACTTAGAGATGCTTACACAGAAATGACGAAATGGAGGAAACATGGAAGGCAAAAAACGAAGATGTTGAAAGGCATAAATTGATGTTCACTTTTTATCACTTACCTGTTTGCCGTTCATTTTTCCTTTTTGTGTATGCGTGTGGAAGAAAACGTTTTGAAAATTTACTTCGACATTTTCATACACATGGTACCATAACACGGGTACATGGGTTAGCAAATAAACCATCTACACATGCGAGAGCGTTTCAACCATCTGACATCCAAAAAGCTGTTAAATTTATTGAGTATATAGCCGATCTATTGGCTCCTCCACTGCCAAAACGTTTACCCAAATTCAAAGATTATCGCGTCATGAAGCTGCCATCTAATGAGACAAAGGCTTCAGTATATCGTAAATAAATTTCTTCACTCGGTAATGATGAACTTGAAATGAGCATTCGTTCCTTCCGACGTATATGGGCTAAATACATACCATATGTGGCAGTTATGAAACCAGCAGATGATCTCTGTGATTACTGTCGTAGTAAGTACGCCATTGTTTACTTCTTTTAAAGTTGTATCTATTGTAATTAAGATTGCCGTTTTCTTCAACAGTGAACTCAATATCAATTACGCAAGCCAAAAACGTTCCTGAACTTGAACGTGAAGAAAAACATGAAGCCATGCCCGAAATTATTCAACCAGTCGATTTATCTCTGCAGCGTCGGTGGTACATTTATCAGAATCTCAGGAGCTTGGTTTCAGGCCCCACGAATGCAGATATTTTGGCTCCATTGCCATCGAAAAAATGGCATCAAAAAAATCTGAGGATGCTTCACCAGCCACCAAAGTGGCATCGAAGAAACCAAAGGCTCCATCGTCAAAACCTAAACCGAAGAAGTCTGTAGCTTCATCTTCAAATCAAGATCCAAAAAAGAAAGAACTGAAGAAACCTGCGACTTCAACTGCAATAAAAAAATCAAGAAAAGGTAAGGCCTCATCTCCAAAAAGAGATTCGAAAAAACGAGTAACTTCAAAGGTTTCATCAAGGATAGCGACGAAGAAAACTACTTAATACTGCTAAATAAATATTTTTTGTGCAAAACAGCCTTTTTTTTGGTAAAATCGTTTTTGAAGCTATCAATCTTGTTTTTAAAATTTTCAATTTCATTTAATATCTTGATTTTGGATTTTCAATAAAATTCTGTTTTTCTTTCATTTGTGCTCTTCTTTCTCTACATTTTTAGTACACTTCTAAGCAATTTAGGACTTTCTAGTTTCCACCACGTGAAAGAGCGTCTCAAAAACTACCGAAACCAGAAAAAAAGTGGAACATTTTTTTTTGCGTCATAAGCCACCTTTTCATAGGCTGGGTCATATATGGGTTCCGTGGCGCTCACCTCCCATCGCTATTAAAAATGAGGGAAATAGGATGGTAACCAAGCCCACTTTTTATATATTGTTGCGAATTTTAACATCACTAAACTGTTATTAAATAAAGGCACAAAAATAAAGCAAGCTGCCACTCTTGGGGACGCGAACAAATCAATCATCATTTATACACATACACACATGCAAGGCAACGGAGAGATACGCACAAACACATGTAATCATCAGCCGAAGTAGTACTCACATATACACATGCATATGGCTACAAACTACAAATATACATGTACATATATGACTAGTAACCAAGCATGAAGTTCGCGAAATTACTAGACCTTAGGAGAAGTGAGGAAACCGAGAGTATAAAACTAGCGCAAGGTGAGGTATGACTAATCAGTTTTGATTTAAGCACGCTATTGGTTGTGAAGTATAAGTGTTATTGTGACGTACTCTCAAAGTAGTGTAATAAAGACAATTTTTCATTATTCAATATTGGAGTTATTTATTCAACAGTTTATCGATTCGAACGTTAGCAGAAGGTTTGGAATAACCGGAATTCCCCAAAATTCGTTACAATTGGTGTCAGAAGAGGAATTGTTGAATAAATTCAGAAGATTTTGAATACAGCTTGGACATCGCAACATCGCAAAGTTGATTGAATTAAAGATCCAGCAACTGAAAAAGGAGTTGGAGAACCGTGGATTCAATACAACCGGCAATAAGATCGAACTTCAAGCACGGCTACGAGAGGTAATGGAGTCGCAAGGAATTAATGTTGGACCAGTATGTATTTCGTCCTGATGGGACGAGACAATAACAAATTTGGAAGAGAAGAACGGAAGTTCGAGTCTGGTCGCAAGTGGCGAGAATAATGCGATATTGGTTTTGTTATCACATATATCGACAAAAATGGAAACTCAGGAACCACGTATAACAGAGAGTATAACATCCAAGATGGAAGCACAGGAGGCACGCATTTCAGAAATGTCGTCGCAAATGTTATCTCAACTGGAATCACAGGAGAACCGTATAACATCGAAGAAACACATATTCCAGAAATGTCGACACAGATTACATCCAAGATGGAATCGCAGGAGACACGCATAACATCCAAGATGGAAGAACAAGAGGAGTGCTTATCATTGCAGGTGGCACAAATGTCTTCGCAGTTAGAAACACTGGAAGCAAGGGTAACATCAAAGCTGGAAGCGCAGGATGCAAAAATCGCCCAATTTCAGGCAGAAGTCAATGATTTAAAAGGTCGTATGGAGCAGTTGCTCGCCCAGCAGTTTCAGTGAGTAATCCAAATGTAAAAACCCATCCTTTGACGGTTCTGTCCCTTTCCAGGTCTTTAAGCTACAGTTCGAAAAATCCGCAACAGTAAACAATTGGAATGCTGAAGATAAAATTGCTGCATTGTTCGTGGCTTTAAAAGGACCAGCTGCTGAGATCTTACAGACCACCCCGAGTACGAGCGTAACAGTTATGTATCATTGATGGCTGCTGTAGAACGACGGTACGGAATTGAACACAGGAAACAGATCTACCAAATAGAATTGCAAAACCGCTACAAAAAGTTAACGAGACTTTGCAGGAGTTTGCCTCGGATGTCGAAAGATTGGCTCATCTAGCAAATGCGCTCGCACCCGTGGAATACACCGAGAATGATAAAAATCCAGTGCTTTGTAAATGGCATACGGGACGTGGAAACGAAGCGAGTTACATACGCAAACCCAAAGATAACATTTGCTGAAACAGTATCCCATGCCCGGACTCCGGAGACTGCCTCACTGTTGAGGAAACCAGCGTACAAAACCCATCGTGTGGAAGTCGAAAAGCCATATTGGGTAGACACAATTTTGGAAGCAGTGTTTTAAGCAGATGTTTTAAGTGCGGCACCCTAGTCATATCGCACGTCATTGCAGCATCGGTCCTTATAATTCCAACAATGAGGGTGGCCGTAAGCGCATATCTGAAGGAGATGAGCAAATCTCCAAGTCCACTCAGTCGTTAAAGCGAGTCAGCTGCAAGGGGCGACATCTCAATTGAATGCCCCATAATCTCTGTCTCGCAAATTGGAAGAAGGTCAAGCAATCTTACTGTCGTAGAACATGTGGATGGAAAGGAACGTCAACAAGAAGATAAGACCATTGCTTGGAGCAAGATTGCGTACAGCTACTGGAGAAAACACCACGGTTATAGGAGAAGTAGCATTTGAAGTCGCAATTGGGAAAGTCACGGTAGTACACAATTTTATAGTGGCAGAGATTGTTGATGAAATCATAATTGGAGTGGACTTCTTAATCAACCAAGACATCAAGGTCGACATGTAAAGCAAGACGATGCGATATAAAAATATGGATGTACCACTTAATTTCGACTACGAGAAAGGCTACAGCAGTAATCGAGTGCTGGTGGAGGAGAATCAGCAAATACTCCCAAAATCGGAGGCAGTAATCTGGGCAAAGATTGATGGAGATTGTGGGACAAACAAATTATGGGTTGTCGAGGCAGCAGACAAATCAACACCGAATGTACTTGTACGAAAAACCCTGGCTATGACAAAACAAGATGGACGTATTCCAGTAAGAGTACTCAATGAGTTCAAGTCACCACTCAAACTGACCAAAAGGGCTATTTTGGGAAGATTCCAAGAGGCTGAAGTAGTAATCAATTGTGAACAGCTCCAGGAAAACATTTTAACTAGCAAGATTGATCTTTCAGATGACATCATGGAATGGACGAAGGGACTAGGGGAAGACTATAAGGGTAAGGCAAGCCACCTGCTCCTAAAGTACGGAAACATATTTGACCAGGTTGGTTCCAACCCAGGCCGCACCAACGTTGTGAAACATCAAATTGACACTGGAGATGCGAGGCTAATCCGTCAAGTTTCTCGTACTGTTCCACTGGCGAAGCGTGAAGTTGTGAGTCAAATCATACAATAAATGAGCGACAGCGGCGTCATCGAACCATCAGCTAGTCCAAGGAGCTCGCTGGTGGTACTTGTGAAGAAGAAAGATGGAACATGAGATTTTGCGTGGACTACCGCAAGTGGAACGACGTTACGAAAAAGGATAACTACCCATTGCCAAAAATTGACGACACCCTGGACTCGCTATCTTGTACGAAATGGTTTTTCACACTGGACTTGAAAAGCGGCTACTGGTAAGTGGAGGTGAAGGAGGAAGACAAGCAGAAAACAGCATTCAGTGTCGGATATGGTCTTTGGCAATTGACAGTGGTGCGTTTTGGACTTTGTAACGCACCAGCTACTTTTGAGATACTCATGGATCATGTATTGAAAGGACTACACTGGAAAACATGCTTTGTGTACCTGGACGACATCATCGTTTGGGCAAGAACTTTGATGAACATCTTAAGAACTTGGAGGAAGTTTTCCAGAGAATAGCTGGTGCTGGTCTGAAACCAAGTTCCAAAAAGTGTTCGCTGTTTAAAAAGGAAGTAAATTATTTGGGTCACAAGGTAACGACAGAGGGCATCTTCACTTTGAATGAAAAGATATAAGCTGTAAAGGATTGGCCAAGACCACAGAACTTGCATGAGTTAAGAAGATTCCTTGGGCTGTGCAGATATTACCGTCGATTTGTACCAAATTTTGCCAGCGTAGCCCATAGCCTCCACAAGCTTACAAAAAAATAAAGCATTTGAATGGAAGAAGCAGCAGGAAGTGGCTTTTCAAACATCGAAAGAGCGTTTGTGCACTGCCCCAATGATGGCATATCCAATTCCAGGAGCAAAGTTTATTCTAGATACAGATGCGAGTGGATATGCTATAGGAGGAGTTTTATCGAAACTGGTCGATGGACAGGAGAAGATAGTTGCATATTACAGCCGATCAATTGGAAAACCTGAGAGGATCTATTGCGTTACACGGAGAGAGCTGTTGGCGTTGGTCGAGTGCATTAAATATTTTCACAAATACCTCTTCGGACAGCGATTCCGCATCAGGACAGATTACGCAGCGTTGAAATGGCTTCTGCAGTTCCGTAATCCAGAAGGTCAATTGGCACGGTGGATCAAGCGAATACAAAGCTATGACTTTTCCAAGCATAAAGTTCGCGAAATTACTAGACCTTAGGAGAAATGGGTGAACGAGGAAAACGAGAGTATAAAAGCAGCGCAAGCTGAGACATATCTAATCAGTTTTGATTTAAGCACGCTATTGGTTGCGAAGTATAAGTGTTATTGTGAAGTAGTCTAATAAAGACAATTTTGCATATTCAACAGTTTAGCGATTCGAACGGTAGCAGGTTTGGAATAAGCGGAATTCCCCAAAATTCGTTACAATATATAACGTTTTGGAAAACACATAAAACCTGATTATTGGACTGATATTAAGACCCTTGATTTTTTTTGAAAGTGGGTGTGGCACCGCCCGTGGACGAATAAAATAAGCTATATCTTTGCAAAAAATTTCAATGGTGTTTAATTTTGCAAGTGAGTTATTTAACAAGAAAAAGAAAAACATTTTAATTTTTGAAAATGGGCGTATTGGAAGCCATAACTCGAAGAAAAATTAAAGGATCGTAATAAGAATGTGTAGATATTATTTCTTTCCAGCAGGAAATATTTCTAGGTCAAATGTACGTGATCGGTTAAAAACACGCCCACTTTTATATACAATATTTTTTAAAGGGTCGAAGACTATAATAATAAGCTACATCTTAGCGAAAAATAGTTTTGTATCAGTGATATTTCGCTTATCAAGTTTTGTTACAAAAGGAATTTACGAGACATTTTTTTTTTAATTAGCGGGGCCACGCCTCTATTCCGATCAAGCATTAAAAAACATTCCTCGATCCACGCTGAGTATATAAATTCGGCTACCTCCAAACTTAGACACCCTTACTTGTTTTTTGTTTGTTTTAATTAGCTGAACAAACATATTTTGCTATATCAAAATAACAAATCAACCGTATTTTTTGATATTCTAGCGAAATGAAATGACGCACTTTGCTATACTTTTTCAAAACAACATTTCTTTGCAATTACATATTTGTTTATTTATACGTGGATCAATCCCAAATAAGGTCCATAACGTAGCGAAAATCAAAAGTGGTCAGAATTTATTTCTATCACTTGGGATTACAGGTCAAATACGTGTATGTTGTGGAAATCAAACAGTTTATTCTTTCCCCTCATCCTGGACAGAGAAACATAATTTCAAAGAAAGGCTGCATCGTTTTTGCAAATTTGAATGTTTTACTAAAAAAATATAACGCCCTTTCTTTATATTGTTGTGCTGTTAAACACAGATCTATATTTTTGCTTATAATAAAATTTTTAGAAAACGGAGATTTTATAAATTGATCCTGCCCCAATCCTTATTATTTTCCTAGTAAGTAAACTTCGACTCGAAATTAAAAAAGCTTTCAGATGTTAAATAGGTCTGTTTACGAAAGT
Source organism: Eurosta solidaginis (assembly GCF_040869045.1). Taxonomy (NCBI): domain Eukaryota; kingdom Metazoa; phylum Arthropoda; class Insecta; order Diptera; family Tephritidae; genus Eurosta; species Eurosta solidaginis. The sequence continues at coordinate 15,382 of NW_027137201.1, forward strand.
TCGTTTCTTTTCTGAAATAAATCGTTGCCTAAGTAAATGGTAAAGCCTTAATAGAGTTACTCCTACCCCAAAAAATTTTCAACATTTTTAGTGCATGGAAAGAACATAAATGACCACCCCGTGTATTAGCTGATTTTCACAAACGCGCTGTCAATGATAATAAAAATTCATTAGCAATTATTACCTTCATTTCAATTTTCTTCAACTAAAAATATGTGAAGTTACGAAAATAAATTGTCACGATCAGCTAGTTTAGCAGAGTTGCACTGCCACACCGCCGTTTTATTCAGAGTAAAATTGTAACGCTTTTGCATTGCGGCAGGCAACAATTTTCAAAAAAGATCGAAATGCCCCGTACAGGCTTACCTGCTTTTTAGAATAGAACAAAATATAGTTACAACCCTTGCGCGGCGTACAAAGCGTAACACTTTTCCCAGAAAAGAAAACTCTATAAAATTTGTCAAGTCCTTTACATCTCTTTCATTAGTTGATTCATATATTGGCCTATAACTTTACTTCTGTTTAGCCAACGAAACTTGTATGTTGTCACAAAGAGGGCACTTTGCGCTTTCCGCAGTGTATTAACCGCTAATTGATTCTTGGAGATATTAGAGAAATCTTACAAAATAAGACGAAAATTTAAATTGTTGTATCTCTTTTTTAATTTATATATACAAAGGATTATCTGAGGAAAATCTAAAATCAGTTCTGATTTCAACAAGATATGAATTTGAAAGATTAATGTAGGTTTTATTGGTGTATTCAAAAATTTCATATGAAGACACAACAGAAAGCAGTACAAACTAGCTTGCATTTCTCTTGTGAATATTATGTGCTCGAAAAAATAATATATATATATTTGTCGACTAGAAATGGTGAAATGGGAATATCTTTCCATCCTATCCAAATTTCAATGGATTTATTATATTCGTGAGTTTTTGAACCTAAAATAATATATGTCCTCTCAAAGTTTTGATTTATTTTGTACTTTAAACAGAGGAAAAGTTACATACCAGTATACGTATCCGCTTATGAAAAGGGGCTTTTGCGGCCGCCGTGGTGTGATGGTAGCGTGCTCTGCCTACCACACCGAAGGTCCTGGGTTCACGCCACGGGCAAAGCAACATCAAATTTTTAGATCCAAGATTTTTCAATTAGAAGGAAATTTTTCTAAGCGGGGTCGCCCCTCGGCAGTGTTTGCAAACAAATTCGTTACAATATGTACTTACATATTTGAGTTACCCACAATTGTTACTTCAAATATTGTAATATCCGCTCAGTCCGCTGCTCATATTCTATTTTAAGCAGGTTGTAATGCTTACGAATGTCGCGTCCATTACCAAGGACTTGCCCTTATTTATTTGAAAAGTTTAATTGTGTTATCAAGTTGACACTTGTACAATGAATGTATTTTTAATGAAAAGTACAGTGGTTACACTTAATTAGTTTTATCTAGTTTGAGATGTGTAATTAAAAAAATAAGATTTCCGGAATTTGAAATATACTCAACGTGCTTTGCGCACAGAGTGTATTAACTTTGGTATCATAACGGGCTTAAACGAATCGAGTTAAATATAGACTTCCATGCATCAAAATGCTAATGGGCCAGGGGCCGACCTATTCCAAAAACGGCAGGGGAAGCTCACTTGAGCAACATGAATTTTGATACAGATAACGGTGACATAAATAAACCTACGTAGATAATTGTTGAGGTTAAAATTTTTGGAAAATGGTTTCCGGGCCGTGGACCAGCGACCGAAGTATTCGACAATATGATCTTTATTGACTGATTTGCTTGCAATCTGTTATAAAGATGGCTTTTTGCCCAGCTTATTATTTAAGATTTCTTTTTTGCATCAATTGGCTACCCTGACCGAAAATCAGTAAAACAAATGAATCTTTAAAATTAGGGATTTTTTTCCATTCCAAAAAATCTTATTAATTGAGGTTGATATTTAGGAATCTTTTTTCTCCGGCAAGTCTACCAAACACCAACCCATTCCAAAAATCTGTTTACAGATATGGCACTCATCGACTTAGGCGTGGATATGTAATCAAACGGGAACTACTTTTTATTGTACAATATACTGTTACGAATTTACTTGCAATTCCTCTTATTTGCCCTTTTGCTAGGTTCGTATCGCTAAACTGTTGAATAAATAACTCCAATATTGAATAATGGAAAAATAGCCTTTATTAAAATACTTCACAATAACACTCAAACTGTGCAACGAATAGCTTAATAACCAAACTGATAGCTCAAATGAAACTCCACTATTCAAAATAATACTGCTATTGCTCGCTAGATATCGTCTTAGTCGTAACTGCTTGACAACTCAAATCAAACTGAATTCAGCGCCTCTACATCTGTCGCCTTTTATACTCTTTGGTTTCCTCGTTCGCATTTTCTAGAATCTACTAGCATTGTCCATGAGCTCTCAAACTTCTCAGCTGTAACTAAAATTGCACAATTTTATACATCTTCTAGGCGCTTCCAGAATCTACTAGTCCAGTAGCTCTCAAACTCCTCAGCTGTAACTACAATTGCACAATTTTATAGATTTTCTCATTGCATACTTATAGGAGTATCTCAGATATATGCATGTGTTAGTGCATTGACTCTCCGCTGCTCGTATACGTACATGATACATATATGTAGACGCAGTTATTGTTTCGTTTATGTAGACACATAATGATTGAATTATTGATGTGCATTCACGTCACTGCTTAGCATCGGCTTAGAAACGGCAGCACTCCTTAATTTTGCTAATATTCGTGACACTGCCCGCCACCTAAGTCTGATCGTCCCGATTAGACAAATCTCTCCGTTTAACCGCTGCTAGCTTCTCCAAATGAACCACTTTCATTTTGTTTCGTGGTTTGCCAATGGTTTGTATGCGGTACACTACATCGTTGATCCGTTTTACAACTTTGTATGGGCCTTCCCAGTTACACTGCAATTTCGGGGACAAACCTTTTTTTCGTTGTGGGTTGTATAGCAGCACCAAATCTCCTTCCTGAAACCCTTCCAAATTAATTGCTTTATCGTACCTCGCTTTCATCTTGTCACTAATAATCTTTACTCGTTGCCTTACCAGATCGTGTATCTCTCTCAGCTCTTCTTCCAAGACACCAGTGGATTTCTTGACATTCCTCTCCGCATCGGCATCTATCCCATACTTCAAATCAGCTGAGAGTCGAAGGTCATTGCCAAAAATTACCTTTGCGGGAGTTTGGCCCGTTGCGTACTGTACTGCCGATCGGTAGGCCATCAAGAATAATGATATGTGTGTATCCCAGTCCTTATGGTACTTGTGTACTACTTTCCTTAAATGCTCCTCCAATGTTCTATTGAAGCGTTCCACCATACCATCGGACTGAGGATGCAATGCAGTTGTCCGTGTTTTTCGAATACCCAAGTGTAACTCCATTGGTACACCATACCTTGCAACCCATTCGTTTTTAACCACTTCTGCTACTGTTTCTGCTTCTTGGTTTGGGATTGGGTATACCTCTGGCCATTTACTGTAATAATCCATAACCACCAGTACGTATTTGTTTCCGCGGTTGCTAGTAGGAAATGGAACTGCGACATCCATGGCGATCCTTTCGGGTTTTGGGCCCTTTCGCTCTGTTGCATACCTCGCAGTTGGCAATCCACTCGGTGACCGACTGACGGCAACCAACCCAATAGAATATCTGCTTAATTTTCTCGGGTGTCTTCGTGATTCCAAGATGACCTCCACTTGGACCATTGTGCAGCTCGCTGAGCACCTAAGGAATCCTCTTCCTGGGAACGACTATCAGTTTCTTCTTGCATTGACCATCCTCACTCTCCCATACTCGATGCAAGCAACCGGATATCAATTCTAAACTGTTCCACTGTGCCCAATATGACTTCGCAATGGGGCTCTCTGCTGACATCTCCTCTCTGCTTGGTCTTCGTTTCGTTCGAGCCCTTGCATAACATGTGAGAGATCTGTATCTTCTAGCTGACACTTTCTTAGTTGTTCCTTGTCCCATTCATCCGTACACGTTATAGTCATTAGCCGGACATCTATAATGTCTTCTTTAGCCTCGGCCTTTGAACAGTGCTTGCATTCCAGACTACATGGTCTTCGTGACATTGCATCAGCATTTCCATGGGTACTACCTTTTCGATGCTCAATGGAAAAGTCATAGCTTTGTAGTCGCTCGATCCACCGTGCCAATTGTCCTTCCGGATTACGGAACTGCAGAAGCCATTTCAACGCTGCGTGATCTGCCCTGACACGGAATCGCTGGCCGTAGAGTTATTTGTGAAAATGTTTAATGCACTCTACCAATGCCAACAGCTCTCTCCATGTAATGCAATAGTTCCTCTCTGGTTTTCCAATTGAACGGCTGTAATATGCAACTACCTTCTCTTGTCCATCGACCAGTTGTGATAAAAGGCCTCCTATAGGATATCCGCTCACATCTGTATCTAGAATAAACGTTGCTCCTGGAATCGGGTATGCCAACATTGGGGCAGTGCACAACCGCTCTTTCAATGTTTGGAAAGCTACTTCTTGCTCCTTCTTCCATTCAAAAGCTTTATTTTTTCTTGTTAGCTCGTGGAGACTATGGGCTACGCTGTCAAAATTTGGTACAAATCGGCGGTAATATGTGCACAGCCCAAGGAAACTTCTCAATTCATGCAGATTCTGTAATCTTGGCAAATCCTTTACTGCCTCTATCTTTTCATTCGCTGTACAGACACCTTCTGTCGTTACCTTGTGGCCCAAATAATTTACTTCCTTTTTAAACAGCGTACACTTTTTGGGACTTAACTTCAGACCAGCGCCAGCTACTCTCTGGAAAACTTCCTCCAAGTTCTTAAGATGTTCATCTAAACTCTTGCCCAATACGATGATGTCGTCCAGGTACACCAAGCATGTTTTCCAATGTAGTCTTTTCAGTACCTGGTCCATGAGTCTTTCAAAAGTAGCTGGTGCATTACAAAGTCCAAAAGGCATCACTGTAAATTGCCAAAGACCATCACTGACACTGAAGGCTGTTTTCTCTTTATCTTCCTCCTTCAACTCAACTTGCCAGTAGCCGCTTTTCAAGTCCAGTGTGGAAAACCATTTCGTACCAGATAGCGAGTCCAGAGTGTCGTCAATTCTTGGCAACGGGTAGCTATCCTTTTTCGTAACGTCATTCAACTTCCGGTAGTCCACGCAAAACCTCATTTTTCCATCATTCTTCTTTACAAGTACTACCGGTGGGCTCCATGGACTAGCTGATGGTTCGATGACGCCGCTGTCACTCATTTCTTGTATGATTTGACTCACAACTTCCCGTTTCGCCAGTGGAACACTACGTGGAGCTTGACGGATCGGCCTCGCATCTCCCGTGTCAATTTGATGTTTCACAACATTGGTGCGGCCTGGTTTGGAACTATCCTGGTCAAATATGTTCGCGTATTTTAGGAGCAGTTGTTTTGCCTTACTCTGATAGGCTTCCTCTAGCCCATGCGTCCATGCCGTGATATTATTTGAAAGATCAGTATTACTAGATGAAACGTGTTCCTGGAGCTGTTCACAGTTAATAACTACTTCGGCCTCTTGGTATCTTTCCAAAATAGCTCCTTTGGTCAAATTGAATGGTGACTTGAACTCATTGAGTACTCTTACCGGAATACGTCCATCTTGTTTTGTCATAGCCAGGGTTTTTCCTACAAGTATGTTCAGTGCTGATTTATTTGCTGCTTCGACAACCCACAATTTGTTTGTCCCACAATCTCCACCAACCTTTGCCCAGATGACTGCTTCTGATTTTGGTGGTATTTGCTGACTCTCTTCCACCAGCACTCGTTTACTGCTGTAGCCTCTCTCGTAGCCGAAAGTATGTGGCACATCCATGTTCTTATATCGCATCGTCTTGCTTTGCATATCGATTTTGATGCCGTGGTTGATTAAGAAGTCCACTCCAATTATGATTTCATCAACAATACCTGCCACTATAAAATTGTGTAGTACCGTGACGTTCCCAATTGCTACTTCACATTCTACTTCTCCAATTACCTGGATGTCTTCTCCAGTGGCTGTACGCAATATTGCTCCATGCAATGGTCTTATCTTCTTGTTGACTAAATCCGCTCGAATGATGGAATGAGATGCACCCGTATCTACAGTTAGTAAACGTTCCTTTCCATCCACATGTCCTCCGACAGTAAGATTGCTCGACCTTCTTCCAATTTGTGAGATAGAGATTATGGGGCATTCAATTGAGGGAGTCAGCTGTCGCGCCTTGCTGCTGACTCGCTTTAGTTTAACGATTGATTTGTTTTGGAGATTTGCTCATCTCCTTCTGCTCTGCGTTTACGACCACCCACATTGTTGGAACTGTTAGGGTTGGTGTTGCAATAACGCGCAATATGCCCTGGCTTTCCACACTTAAAGCATTTGACTGCATCATTATTCTTCTGCTGCGTACCCTTCAATGCTTCCAAAATTGCGCCTACCCAGTCTGGCTTTTCCACTTCCACGCGATGAGCTTTGTACGCTGGCTTACTCAAAAGTGAGGCTGTTTCCTGAGTCAGTGCATGCGATACCGTTTCAGCAAACGTTAGTTTTGGATTCGCATATGTAGCCCGCTTCGTTTCCACATCTCGTATGCCATTTATGAAGCTCTGGATTTTTACCCTTTCAGTGTATTCCACGGGTGCGTCCGCATTTGCAAGATGAGCCAATCTTTCAATATCTGAAGCAAACTCCCGCAATGTCTCATTTGCTTTTTGGTGGCGGTTTTGCAACTCAATTTGGAATATCTGTTTCCTATGCTCGCTTCCGTAACGTCTCTCTAAAGCGCCCATCAATGTTTCGTAATGGTTCCGCACGTACTCTGGGATGGTATGTAAGATTTTCGCGGCAGGCCCTTTCAGTGCCACGAACAGAGCTGCAACTTTATCTTCAGCATTACATTGGTTCACTGCTGCGGTCTTCTCAAACTGTAGCTTAAAGACCGGAAAAGGAACAGAACCGTCAAAGGATGGTGTATTTACCTTTGGATTACTCGCTGAAACAGCTGGGCGATTTAGTTGTAACTGCTCCATACGACCTTTTAAATCATCTACTTCTGCCTGAAATTGAGCCATTTTTGCATCCTGCGCTTCCAGTTTTGATGATACCTGTTCCAAAATTTCTGCCGACATTTCAGATATACGCGCCTCTTGCGCTTCCAATTGAGATGCCATATATGTCTTTTAGTCTTCCAGTTGAGATGACACTTGCGACGTCATTTCTGAAATACGTGCCTCCTGTGATTCCAGTTGGGATGCCATATATGCCTTCTGCTCTTCCAGTTGGGATGCCATATATGTCTTCTGTGTGTGTTTCCATCTTGGATGTTATCTGTGTCGACATTTCTGAAATACGCGTCTCTTGTGCTTCCATCTTGGATGTTACTATCGATGTTTGAGCAGATATTGCAGCCAATATCACGTTCAAGTCTGTGCTCGTAACTGTCTGCGATGTTTCGTTTTTCTCTTCAATTTTTGTTGTCTCGTCGACATCAAGATGAAAGACATACTCTTCCCCGTTAATTCCTTCTGCTTCCATTGCCTCTCGTAGTCGTGCCTGAAGTTCGAGTTTAATGCCGGTTGTATTCAATCCACGGCTCTCCAACTCCTTCTTCAGTTGCTGGATCTTCAATTCACTGAACTTTGCCATGTCCTTGTTGTCCTCTGGAATTTATTCAACAATTCCTCTTCTGACACCAATTGTTACGAATTTACTTGCAATTCCTCTTATTTGCCCTTTTGCTAAGTTCGTATCGCTAAACTGTTGAATAAATAACTCCAATATTGAATAATGGAAAAATGGCCTTCATTAAAATACTTCACAATAACACTCAAACTGTGCAACGAATAGCTTAATAACCAAACTGATAGCTCAAATGAAGTTCCACTATTCAAAATAATACTGCTATTGCTCGCTACATATCGTCTTAGTCGTAACTGCTTGACAACTCAAATCAAACTGAATTCAACGCTTCTACATCTGTCGCCTTTTATACTCTTTGGTTTCCTCGTTCGCATTTTCTAGAATCTACTAGCACTGTCCATGAGCTCTCAAACTTCTCAGGTATAATTAAAATTGCACAATTTTATACATCTTCTAGGCGCTTCCAGAATCTACTAGTCCAGTAGCTCTCAAACTTCTCGGCGGTAACTACAATTGCACAATTTTATAGTTTTTCTCATTTCATACTTATAGGAGTATCTCAGATATATGCATGTGTTAGTGCATTGACTCTCCGCTGCTCGTATACGTACATGGTACATATATGTAGACGCAGTTATTGTTTCGTTTATGTAGATACATAATGGTTGAATTATTGATGTGCATTCACGTCACTGCTTAGCATCGGCTTAGAGACGGCAGCACTCCTTAGTTTTGCTAATATTCGTGACAATACAATTTGAAACACCATATAGCAGGCAGAAGTATACCCCCAAATTTAAAATCACTCTCTTAAACTTTGTGGAAATGCCAAAGCAAAGAAAACACAAAAAATTGTTGGTATGACATTTTTCACTTTTTTTAATGCCAAAAAATAAAATGCTTATAAAATAAGTAAAAAAAATATTTCGAAAAGTTTTGAAATTCGTTTTTATGTATATTGCAAACAAATTAATTGCCAATATAGTGTATGCCTCAACACGTCCTATTTTTGCAAAGGGACAAAAGAAAATACCTTACTTCTTAACCTCTTCTAATTAAGAAGCGAATGTTGGAGACCACCCCTATTGATTTTTCATTCATCCTTCTTCACTTGGTTGATACGTCTTTAACCCTTAAATATGCTGAAACTTCACTTCATAAGAGATCAGCAGTCTCAAATGTTCCTCGTGGTTGGAAGTTAAATTCGTTAATTGGCGTTTAACGGTTTAGGAAATGCTGGTCGTTGCGTAACAAGTCACTCCAGCTAACCCTGTTTCGAGATAACTGACGCCAACAGGGGGCACCAAGAGAGATCAAAGTCTTATTCCACCTGCTTCTCCGAACTCATCGGAGATCTTCCCATAACTTGCCCACGCCCGCAAAAAAGCTGAACGGCCAAAGTCTGCCGCCGTGGTCTAGAGCTGGTGTGTTGGCCTATCCATCAAAAATATAAGGAAAATGTGTATAAATGGTATCGTTTTTCCCTCGGCATTACCTTGGCATCAAAAGTTCGTCTGCCTTAGTAGATAAAGTTTTGGCTCGGCATAATACATGTATTTAGGCAAGCCAGTTCGTAGAAAAATTAATGCATGATACGTAGCCTTCAAATTGGATGGAAAGCTAGACCTTAATCTCCTCGGATATATGTCATACCAAATTGTTATTATTAGTAGGTATGTATCTCTTACGTAAACTTTGACACAACAATTTGTTGAAGAAAATTCCTCAGAAGAGGATAGTGGCCTGATGCTTCTTTTTGTGGGAAACCACAATACAATTCTTAATTGAAAATTCTGGAATGTGGTTGACCGTTGAGATTTCATTCCCACCAAAAAAAAAGTAAAGATATTAACGAAAAACGAAAAATGACCCCGGAGTGCTACGAAACCGAGGGTGGAACCCATAGTATTTTTATGCAGAACACCTTACTGCATTGGCGGCCTTTGACCGCGCTTATAAAAAATTAACTTGGGTGGGTCCACCACCGGTTTGAAGACTAAAACTATATCCGAGCAAAACTATTATGTTCACAATTTTTTGTGGGGACCACAAAATCATCAAAATTACAACAACCACATGAAAATTTTCAAAATTTCTTTTGCAAATATCTCTTGACAGACCCAAACTTTTTCACCTTCGCTTTTGGATTCGAGATCCTGGATCCAAGACGTGTCTTTTGAAACCCCTCTTGAAGTGTTTTAAGAGTGTCTTGCTGTCGTATAGAATTACCAAATATATTACAGTTTGTTATATTTCTGTTATGAAAACAAAACCAAAATAAAAAAATTAAAATGTGAGAGCAGTGAGAATAAAAAATTTTTTTAAACATCATTTCGGCTCTCACCGGTTTTACCTTGTAATATTTATACCATGGTAAAGTTCATTTGCCTTTTAATTTCGCTGCCAGTTCTCACACAAAAATATAACGCAACAGAAGGAATAAACAAAACGGCAGCAACACCTTTTGCCAACACTTTACATAAATAAATAAACATTTTTGAAAGTAAACAGCCCCGAGGGTTGCTAATTAAGTTACTGGATATTTCAGTACATAGAGATATTTTTATTCTAAAAAGGTATTCGTTTAAAAGTTTGAACATAATTCTGAAACTAGTTTGTACTACATACATGGCCAAATAAAAATGAGTGCGCGGAATTGGGTTTGCGTGGAACTGGATTTGTGCGAAATATTGAAGCCCACCGTCAAGCGGCTGATTGGACCCAAGCTACAGACCTCGGAAATCTAACATCGAACAGATCCGCGAAAAAATTATTGACACACATCACCTCTTCGCCGACTATAAAGCCGCCTTCGAGAGCACAAAAAGGAACTGCCTTTATTCCACTATGTCTGAGTTTGGTTGGAATGATGTTGAGAAGCACCATCAGCCCAGTCTGAATTGGGAAGGACCTAACCGAGCCGTTTGAAACTAACCAGGGTGGCCCCCTAATTTACGTTTTCTTCAATTTAATGCTGGAAAAAATAATACAAGCTGCAGAATTTGACCGATCTGGAACAATATTCTATAACAGCGTGCAACTACTGGCGTTTGCTGACGACATTGATATCATCGGCCTGAACACCGGCCCTTTAGGTTTGCTTACTCCAATCTGGAAAAAGAAGCTGAAAAAATGGGTTTGATGGTGGTTGAGGAAGTATCTGCTGTCATCACGCAATAAGTCACCGCATTTGCACATTGGAAACCACGCCACTGTTGGCAGCAATAATTTAGAAATAGTGGAAGACTTCGTTTATTTGAGAACCAGCATCAACACAAATAACAACATCATCAAAATCACGCTTTCCAATTCTGACTAGGTTAGCTATTTAAAAGTAAAGTCCTCTCTCGGCAAACGAAAATCATACTCTACAAGTTACTAATCGTACCCATACTGCTATATGGTGCAGAAAAATGGTCCATAACAACATCAGATGAAGGGGCTCTGGAAGTGTTCAAGAGAAAAGTTCTCCGAAAGATTTACGGACCTCTACGCGTTGGCGATGGCGAGTACCGAAGAAGATTTAGTGATGAGCTTTCCGTGGATATCAACATAGTCCAGCGAATTAAAATGCAGCGGCTACGCTGTTATGCGAATGAATGATGATAATACGGTTAAGAATATATTTTTATCGGAACCACATATGGAAGCAGAGGAAAAACGATTTAAACTACCTTGGTGTGACCAATTGGCGCCAGTTAGCAGATCGAAGTTGGGACTAGCGTGCCTTGTTGGACGGCCATAATCCATTAAACAGTTAGTGCTAATGATGTAAGTAAGGTAGGACTTAGTTGTTGTTGTAGCAGTGGACTTAGTCTTAGTCTTCCTTGTAGTAGGACTTAGTCTTAGTCTTCCTTGTAGACAAAGAGGAGGAAACCTTTTTTTGATACTACTGCTAAATTCTTCGTCCTTGGTACGTCAAAGTGTGATATATTTGAAAGACATTGGCACAGCAATTCGAAAATTAACGATTTTCCATAGGATGCTCGTTTAGCACTCCCTTGTTCCCCCCATCGATGTCACAATATTACGCAATGCTGAGACTGCGAAACATCGAGACGCTATAGCCTAGAAAACTTATGATTCTGCTTATGCATAGTTTTTGTTTTTTTTAATAAGTCGAATATGGCTTATAAGATTTACCGAACAAACCTCGTAGAATAAAATTATATACACGTGCCCACAAGTAATGCACCGAAACAAATAACTGGGTACTTTAAAGTCTTATAGACAGTTCCTTGACTTACGAGAACTGAAATTGGATGTAAAGAGACCAAGACTACAGCTAAACTTGAACCTAAACCCTAAACCTAATCAGATCCGAAATAAATATCTGAAAGAACTGGAAACTGGTTCGTGAAGAATCGAAACTCTTTCAAAAATAGACAAAAGCGGTCCCTACAAAAGAAAAACTTAGTCGAAGGGTTAATTATTTGAGGAGGAAATATTAATATTTAAGTTCCTATCACAACATAACGCAACAAACCCGTTTCTCTTTAAATCACTCCTATTATGGTTGTCAATGTCAACCATCACTTCGTATTGTCATCGCCATCATGTCGTATCGGCACATCAACGTCATGTCAATGCAGAATGGGTATTTCCTAAAACAATGTATTGACGTTGACGTGTTATCGATAATTTTATAGAAAAACTATGATCCCTATACTTTTGACAATTGTTTATTTACAATTTGTTAAGATGCTATTTGATTTTTAGTGTGATTTAAAACGTTTTTTTAACAATGTACTAAATTCGTAACCTGCTCCTCCAGTGGGCTTAACACCAATTGCCTGTATTCTCCTCCTCGCGTGGCACGGCACTCTTGTTTATTGTGGAAAAGTTTTCTTTTGACCTTGCATTTAAGGTCTCTCCAAACTTTGAATTTCAAAAAAAGTTAAACTATGTATGTATATACGTAGTAAAATAAATAGTTTTTCACCTTTTGCCAACCTTCAGCATTTTTGAGCGGTGGTCCGGGAGCATTCCAATAGGTCTCTTAAGCTAGCCCAACCTTTTCAGCACAATCAAAAAACGAGACCGTATTTAATTACAGCATATTTAATGCTAATTTAATCCGGATTATTTTTTAAAAAACAAGTGTAATAAATTTAATTGACCCTTATTAAGTTAGCATTAAATATTGTGCAATATAGTACGGTCTCGTTTTGTTGATTGGGCTGAAAAGTTTGGGCTAGCTTAGGAGACCTCATTCTAATTTGGTTTCCAATACCTTGCCATTGCGACTTAAAATTTGTTGAAACTTCTGCAACAAGCTCCGTGAATTGGTTTTTATTGGTTATTTTTGCCTTTTTCTGAAATTTAATTAAAAATAAATAAATAATTTTACCGATTTTTAATAGCCGAATTTCGTATTGCGGCGCTTGTCGTCTCCAAAAACTATGTTGACAAATTTTGTGCCACGTCACGTCAACACAACTTCAATATTGTTTTAGCCGATACCAAAAAAGCATCAACACCCGTCAATAGTTATCGACTTTGACAACGCCGATACCAATTCATGAGCGTCGACACTAATTTTCTCACGTTGACAACCATAATAGGGGTGAATATTTGAAATCACACATCACCATCGAGCGCACACCTCTGCCTTTTGCCGTTGTCATGATATTACTACTTTTTTGACCGTCTGGTATTGTTTAATATGTTATCTTGGCTATTTTCTTGCGCACTTGGCTAGAACGGCAGTGTTGACAGCGTTCTCTTAAGTAGCTCCTTGCTTGATGACCGGCGAAAAGCATAACACACTTGAAAAGTTCATATTACATGGTGAACGAAGTTTATGTAAGGGGTAAAACGTAAATATTTGTCTTAATACTTTGGCTGTGCCAGTACAATAACAAAGCCCGGAGTATATAAAATAGCAATGTGACTGTTCGATATTTGAGGCAATTTTGACAATAAAGGGCCCATTACTGATACTTAGCATAGACTTGACTTGACTTGGCATAAACTTGGCAACTTAGCCACGATTATACTCCACTTAGCGCATACAATCTGGCATCATAATCAATAAATGTCAATTTGTATGACAAAATGTCAAAATGAAGTGCAAACAAATGGCAATTCAAAATGTAAACGTCATTTAGAACTTACATAGAAACTCAATTCAACAGACTTCTAAGTCAAGTAAAGTGTTGCTAAGTTTTGAGTAATCAGTAATATGCAATGTTCATTTAACATAACTGTAAGTGACAGTTCTCAAGTCAAGTCAAGTCTATGCTAAGTATCATTAACGGGCCCTTAAATATATAAAAGTACAAAGGAATAAGTACGGATCTGTGAGTAAATGAGTGGAGTTTTGAAGTGCCCTGCTATTTGTTTTGGCATCCCACATGACAAGTTTATCTATCGGTTTCATACAAATTGTTACGAATATTAGCAAAACTAAGGGGCGCTGCTATCTCTAGGCCGATGCTAAGCAGTGACGCGAATTCACATCAATAATTCAATCATTATGTATTTACATAAACGAAACAATAATTGCGTCTACACATATGTACCATGTACGTATACGAGCAGCGGAGAGTCAATGCACAAACACATGCATATATCTGAGATACTCCTGAAAGTATGCAATGAGAGAAGCTATAAAATCGTGCAATTGTAGTTACAGCTGAGAAGTTTGAGAGCTGATGGACTAGAAGATTCTGGAAATGGAAGCGTCTAGAAGATGCGAACGTTGAAATCAGAGAGTATAAAAGGCAGCAAATGAAGAGGCGCTGGAATTCATTTTGAGTTGAGCTATCAAGCAGTTATTGATTAAGTACGCAATCTGGCGGGCAATAGTAGATTTTCATTTGAACTATCAATCAATTTGGTTGTTAAGCAAGCTAGTTGCAAAGTATAAGTGTTATTGTGAAGTACTTTAATAAAGGCAATTTTCCCATTATTCAATGTTGGAGTTATTTATTCAACAGTGTAGCGATACGAACTTAGCAAAAGGGCAAATAAGAGGATTTGCAGTAAATTCGTAACAATTTCTTATAGCGCATAATTTTTCTCCGCATATCGTATACGTACATGGTACATATGTGTAGACGCAATTATTGTTTCGTTTATGTAGATACATAATGATTGAATTATTGATGTGAATTCACGTCACTGCTTAGCATCGGCCTAGAGATAGCAGCACCCCTTAGTTTTGCTAATATTCGTAACAATATGTATGTATGTACTTTTGTAATGGATATATCAAGAGACGTAAGAACTAAAACCACAATTCATTTATTATCAAGTGAATTGGAGTACAAAAAATAAAGCAAATATGTATATTAAGATGTTGATATATGAGAAAATAATTAGAGTACAAACAAAACAAAAAAAAAAAAAAATAATTAGTAATTTTGCGTATGTTCGGTTGGTTGCGAAACGTGCTTTGAAAATATAGCCACAAAGAAGTGGTTAGATATTTAGGTGTAGGATGGTTTGTCGCGCTTCTATTTCAATTTGCGTCATGATCATTTTAATTTTCCGTAAAAATTGGCGGGATGTGGCTTACGTGCTTGATACCGACTACGGCATCCGCAAGGCACATGAATTTTCACTGAGTAGCTTTTCAGGGCAGAAATACACTGGGAGTGTTTGCCAAATCACTGCCGAGGACCGACCCCGCTTAGAAAAATTTATTTTTTATTTGAAAATTTGTTTTCTAAATTTTCGATGTTACTTTGTCCGGGGCTTGAACCCAGGATCTTTGGTGGGCAGGCAGAGCACGCTACCATTACACCACGGCGACTCCATATTGGACTAACATATTGGACGTGAATTCGGCATGCACTAAAAAGACATCATAGCATGCCAAAATATATCTCAAAAATCGTGCTGAATAGATCGGAAATGAACGATGCGAAAATTAATTCGAAATCAGCCCGTTATGCACCGTCAAACAATCCTAAAATTGTACCGAATTCATCCAGAAACTGCCGGAAATTATTCTGAGATCCGATTGATCCTGATCGAAAGGTTAAGCGCCATTTCTGATCACAATCATGATGTTATAATTTGAAATTATACGCCTATAGTTGCAGTTGTTTTTGAATAAGTACAAAAAAAAAAAAATAGATGCAAGGTGCTCCTACAAATTGGGGGGACTGGACCTACATGTTTAATGCCGACTCCGAACGATATCTGCAAGGCACATACCTTTTGCTTTTCATGGCAGAAGTATACTCGGAATGCTTGCCAAATCACTGCCAAGGGTTGACTCCGTTTAGAAAAACTTTTTTTTTAATTGAAAAAACTTGTTTCTAAATTTTCGATGTTACTACTTTGTCCGGGTCTTGAACCCAGGATCCTTGGTGTGGTAGACGGAGCACGCTACCAACACACCACTAAACTTCTCTTTAATAAAACCGTATTTCTCCTTAGAATGTCAAGTGCAGAGTGTTATGAAAAAAAACACCTTCCAATGACCTCGCAAATCAATTTCAACTAACATTTCGGTGGTGTGGCAAACGCCATAAACATGCGAATGTGTGCACGAAACACGCAAAGCTGGTATTAACACTCTACAAGTATCGCATAAAAGATATACTTCAACTATTCGACACATACAAAAGGCAATAAACCTAGTTATAAATCAATCGATTGATGTTAGCACAGTGCATGCAGTCACAAAAGGATATACCTAAATATATGAGTATCTAAGTATGTGTGCTCCTTTACTTGTTTAAACTATATTTATGTTATTTATCTTACATTGTTTCTCTAACATGTATGCCTTTCTTTCTATAAATTTGTACATACAAAATTTTTTGTTTCCATTATATATCAAATCAAAAAATATTAGATTAAAATGTATGCGTATTTTATACTAATTACTAGCGCACTTAAAAATATTCAAATAACTCGATTAATCGATTATCCGGTTATTCGATTTTAGATTTTTGTACATTTATTAATAGAAATTCGCCATTCGAATAGGTGATTTATTTAGATAATTCAAATAACCGCAACTCAACGATGTATATTTTAATATTCGAATAATTGTTCAGCAGCGATTATCGAATAATCGATAACAAGCAATAATTCGAATTATCGACGATGTGCGATGTAGATTTAAACAATCGAATTCTGAAAATTCAATATTAGAGTAATCGAATAGTTCGAATATGCGATTAATCGAATATCACGAGCTCTAATATTTGCCATATTTAACCCATCGATTGAATATTTTCTTTATAGTTTTTTCTTGCATTAAGCAGCTATCTTTTGTATTCTACGATTTCAGATTATAGCGTAATTTTAGTCAAAACGTCATTTTAATTTCGAAAGACATGCCACTTACTCCCTACGAAAACACCCACTCAATTTTTGGCCTACACCCACCCACTTATTGATTTCATATGTAAATAAAAACGATACAAACGTGTGCACAAACAGTTAAGGGCCCATTACTGATACCAGAGAATTTAAACACAATGAGAAGGCGTTTTTGCTAGATTCCAACTTTTTTGCATTTGAACACGTCTTGCACTTCACCACACACAATCCAATTTCAATGTTAACCAGTTAACAGCAAAAAATTCTCTGTCAACAGTTTCAGCTAGTGTATAAATTCTCTGGATTTTCTCTTAATATGATTTCTTTGTGGGAATATAGGTATTTAGTAGGATTAATTAAATTTAAATTTTATTACTTGTAGCAATATATTTGCTTGTTTTATGTTGATGCAAATTGCAGAAATTTTGCTTATTTCTTTACAAACAAAAACCTATTCATATACCCAAAATATGCCCTTTCATGAAATGTATGTAAATTAATCATACATTTATGAATTATCCCATCCCTTTTTGTTAATAAATTAAAATGTTAGGAAAATGTATGCAAATTGAAATATGCATGCAAATAGTGTTTTGCCGACGGCATTTGCACACTTGGAATTTCTGTGCACACGAAATCCATTGCATATTTATAAAACGTTAATTTGCATAAAATGTATGCATATTAACCATGAAGTATGAATTATTAATAAATTGAAAAATTGAAATAAATAAAATATTTGATAACAATTGAATAAATAAAAAAATATTTAGTTATTATTTGGACTATGGGTTGGAGGGGAGGTACCTATAAAGAAATTTCCTACAGCATTTTATATGTGTTATTCAGTACAATGATGTAAGTACCTATGTACTTGAATATTTTCAAAGGCAGGTTTGATAAGCCAAGTCAGCTGGCTGCGTAGCTTAAAATATACATAAATATTATCCAAACAGATCGGAAGAAAATTATATATTAAATACATTTGACCTGCCTCAAATCAACCCTTAAATATGTAAATAAGACCAACAATACACAAAAGACATGTGCCTGTTGATCAGATGTTGAGCATTGTATCATTGAATATATGCATATGTATGAAAATACAAACCAAAGCAAAAAAGTACAAATGTACATACATATATAAATATTCAATAATACTCCAATTAAAGGCAGACATGTATAAAAAGCTTTGTCATTCTTCCGGTAATCTTTGTAAAACATATATCAATTAATTTTCTATCTTAAAAACTAAAAAAGAAAGAGAATTCACAGTCAGTTTCTTATATCTAAATATGCATATAATAATAAATATTCTAAAAAAAATTAATGAGGTCTTCTCGCTTTAATTTGCAGCGTCTCCAATTCCAGCCTCTTTATTTGCAGGTCGATCTGACTTGCCTCTTTTTGCCTGCGATGATTCGTCATCGCTGCTTGCACTATAGCTCTCGATGTTTTTTGATGAAGTCAGCGTTGCTCGAGCTCTGCCATACGCAATTGTATTTTCATTACCTGCTACAAAAACCTCAAGGCTAGCCGCCTCAATGATAGCCTCCTCGGTGGCAGTTATTGTTTTTTCCTTATATGGTCCCCCACCAGTCTTTTTATTTGACTGTTTGTTGAAGGAAAGCTTCTTTTTGCTTGATACTTCTGATCAGCAAAATCCTGCAATGAAATAAATACAAGTGTATTACTTTCAAGCATCAAAAGATATAATAACGGCTGTATATACCTTCCTCCACATCTTTGCATCCTTAACTGGTGGCCCTTCAGCATTTAATCTATTAGAAAGTTCCTCCCAAGGTCTATTGGAGGTAATTCTGCCATTTCCAGAGTTTTGAAGATTATTCTTCACCAGCCCTGGGTGTCTCGCCATGAAATCCGCCATTATTTCCTATTGGATTGGATTTAGTTTTTTTTGAATTCGACATTTGTTAATAATAAGAGTTTGAAATGTGTTATTATATTTTATTTATTCATATATTTCAACAATTTACTTACATTTTTCATGAAATTTGTATGTATACGAATGCCGGTTTGTGATCGAATGAAATTTGAACGTAACGTGTACGTTCAGTCACTCGTCACGTATGTTGCGATCAAAAATTACGATCGAAGTCGTACGTTCACGTATGTCATAATCCGAAAATCATGTTTTTACGTGACGAGTTGTACGATCACGGATGTTACGATTCGAGCCCAGCATTTACGGTATCATTTACGTGGACGCAGAACTCTTGTTGGTGCATTGGCATTGTTACTGTAGGTATCGGATGCATTGTTGTTGTATCGCATAGGCAGTTGTGTTTCCATGCTTGTTGTATTGTGTTCAGGTATATGTGTTGTTTGTGGACGGCCACGTTTTCTATGAATGTATTTCGGGTTTACATTTGGACCTTCATATGGAGTCAGTGCTGTTGCATGATGCGTTCCAATTGGGTCATTTGGGTTATCATTTGTTGCAATAACGTAGCAGATCGATCCTTTCTCGGCTATGATACGATATGGTCCATCTATACGTGTGGCGAATTTCGACGTTACTTTTTAACTTGCTTTGCTGTGTATGTGGGTTTTAACGAGCACCATATCTCCAACATTAAATGATAGTTGTGATCGGCGCTTAGTATAAATATATTGTTTATTTCTATCTTGCAGCTTTTCTTGTGCTTCCACTGCTAGTTTTAGTGTGTTAGCCCATTTCGTTAAATGTGGCGTTATTTGTGGCACGGAGTTTTCTGAATAAAGTACTCGTTTCAAGTCATAATATGCTTCGAGTGGGCTTCTTAGCTCTCTTCCAAACATAAGGTATGTTGCTGAGAAACCAGTGCTTTCACATTTAACCGTGTTCATGGCGAACCGTATTGATGGTAAACATCCGTCCCAAGTAGTATGCTCTTTTCCGACGTAGATTGACAGTTGAGTTTTCAGGTCCCTGTTTTTTCGTTCAACAGGATTAGCTTCTGGATGGTACAGGGGAGTAAATGTTTGCTGTATCCCTAGGCAATATGATAATTTTTGCATTACAGCTGAAATAAATTGACTTCCATTATCGGCATGTATGCGCCTTGGTACACCAAATCTCGTTATAATTTCATTTAACATAGTTGTAGCGCAAGCTTCTGCTGTGGCTTCTCTCAATGCAAATAGTTCCACCCAACGACTACACAAGTCTTCAGCGACGAGGATACAGCATTTACCTTTCGCAGTAGGAGGTAAAGGACCGAATAAATCCAAGGCAATGATTTCGAATCTCTGGTTACTCGAAACCGTTTGGAGCAATCCAGGTGGTTTCAAATTTGTAGGTTTATATTTCTTGCATTCAATACACGACTTTACATACTGTGTGATTTGTGTACGCATACCTGGCCAAAAATTGTGTCGAGTTATCCGATTTGTTGTACGATCAATACCATAATGTCCTGCAGTTGGATCAGCATGAAACTTCATTAAAATTGTCTCCCGTAGATTTTTTGGTACCACAAGTTGACCGTTTTCAGGGTCTTCTTCTGAGCAGAATCTATGAAGCACACCGTTTACCATTATATATCCTCGTTTTGTATGTCTACTTACGTTCTCGTCATCGTTTTCAAATGATTGAATAATCTCTTTCAAATCCTCATCTTTTAGCTGCTCCTTTCTAAACTCTTCAGCGCCTTTTCTAGGAAAATCGATTTCAAATGAATTAAAGTTAGTGCTGTTTTCGTGGGGACAGGATGGACGTGACAGCATATTCGCCACAACGTTTTGTTTTCCTGCCGTATATTCTAGTTTTAAATTATACATCTGGAGTTGTAGAGCCCATCTCGCAAGCCGTTCTGTAGGAGTTTTTAAGGTCAATAGCCATTTGAGTGGCTGATGGTCTGCTAAAACTTTAATTTCTGCACCTTCTATATAGCCACGAAATTTCTGTAGAGCCCAAACTACCGCGAGTGCTTCTCTTTCTGTCGTAGAATAGTTCCTTTCTGCTGGAAGCAATAGGCGGCTCGCATATTCTATGGGGTGTTCTTCCTCATTCTCCCCCTGCAGCAGAACAGCTACGAGCTCATAATCGCTGGCATCCGTTTTTAAGACGAAAGGTATTGTTTCATCCACTTGTTGTAGTATTGGCGGAGATGAAAGCAGTCTTTTTAAATTATCGAACGCACTTTGTTCCTCTGGCGACAATTTCCATTGCGTGTTTTTCTTCGTTAGCTTGGACAATGGTTTTGCTACATCTGCGAAATGTGGGATGAACCGTCTATACCACGAACAAGTTTGAAGAAACGATACGAGTTGTTTTAAATTTTTCGGGTTCGGGCGCCTGAGGATAGCATCTGTCTTTTCGCAATAAACTTTAAGACCTTCTGTAGTAAATATGACCAAGGTACTTTATCTCTTCTCGACAGAAAACGCTTTTTTCTCTATTCAGCTGAAACCCATATTCATTAAGTTTTGAAAAAGTATGTCGAAGTCTTTTATATGAGCCTTAAAATCATTGAAGTATATGATAATATCCTCTATGTATGCCAAAATTAAGATATGTGGCAATTCAGATTTAACTTGGTCGATCAAACGCTGAAACATCGCCGGTGCGTTTTTCAGACCGAACGGCATCCGGTTGAAAACAAAAATTCCAAAAGGTGTTGTAAATGTAGTTTTCGGCTTATCTGCAGGTGCCATTTTTGTTTGCCAATATCCGGCTTTTAAATCGATAGTAGACATGTAAGGTGTTGCCTTAGCGGCGTTTAATAAATCGTCCATTCTAGGCAAGGGGTAAGTATCTGTTGTGTATAATCAACGCAAAACCTGACTCCTCCATCTTTTTTGGGAATTAACACAACGGGAAAGGACCACGGCGATTTACTCTCTTCGATTATACCTTTCTACAACATGTCGTCTAGTTCGATCTTAAGTTTTTGCTTCATTGCAGGTGACATACGATAAGGTTGTGAAGAAATGGGCGTTTGTACCGTAGTCTTTATATAATGTTCAAAATGCGGTACTGGAACTGCCGTTTCTTCAAAAATTTTTGAATATTCTTTTATTAGATTTTTCAAGGTCGTTTTTTCATCTTCATCCAAAAGTACACCTTCATTATGACGCAGATTTATTTCAATTGAATTTATTCCAACCGAGCAGCTTACTCTCCCTTCAGCTTTGTTATTCGGTTTCAGTTTTTTCATTGGTGGAAATAAATTTTTTCCTTCCGGTAACTCAAAGTCTGTTGGAATACTGCCCTTTAAAATTTCAAGTATACCTCCTGGCGAATATTCATTTGACGACTGGGAGTTAATGTTCGGTACCCCCGCAATATTATTTGTGTTTTCGAACCAAGACATAAAACTATCAATTTTATTGGTTTCAACTTTCTGTGTTTGAATCTCTGCTTTAGTTAACGATAAAGAATTATTCGGCTGTACTTTTTGCATTTTAAATTCAAATATGCTACTAGGGTCATCTTTGAAATGCCACGTTCGCTGTGATAAATCCATTGCTATATTTGCCTGCTCAAGAAAATCTATACCTAGAAGTGTTCGATTGTTTTCTGACCTTGACAAGCATATAAAGTGTATACGTTTATATCGTTTGCCAATTACGATATGGACGATCGTGGAGTAATCCATTTCATGGCGAGTAATGCCATCAGCTAATTTAATTTCCGCAAAGACTTTCTGAAATTCAACGCCTTTACTTTTCAGCTTTTCATACAGTTGACGACTTGCCACGCATGTTCTAGCAGCTGTGTCCAAGTAGGCTTCACCTTTCAAACCGTTAATATTTATGTCTATTGTTGGCACGTCACGCCCTATAACTGTGGTTTGTATGGCGTTGAAGTCCAGTTTTTCGGGACCACGTAACTGTCCTTCTGATTTCATTTTGGACAATTCGACCTGTAGTATCCTGATGCACCACAACCATAACAGTTCATAGTCTCTTCTTTCATTTTTCCTGTCGTCTTTTTCTTATTTTCCATCTATTTGTAGCAGTTTTCAGAAGAGTGATTTTTCTTTCTACAATACGAGCAGCGGAGCGGAGTTTTGCTGGTGCTTCGTTGGTTTTATAAACCTCTTTGTTCTCCACGAGAACCAACTCGACCTCACGAGCTTCTTCCAACAACTCGCTAAAATTTCGAACCGCTTCGCGAGGAACTTTTTCACGTATTTTTAACAGTAATTGAGAAAATATCATGTCTATCATAGTTTTTTCGCTTAGTTTTTCTGAAAGCTGTGCGAATAATTGGTGCTTTCTGCATATAAATAAGTCAGTGGGCTCGGAAAACTTTTGTTTTTCTTGGCTTATATCAGAAAAAATCCCGGGGCGGGTGAGGGGGGGGGGGGGAATGCTTTGCGAAGCAATTCAATGGCATCATTAAAAGTTTGTGCACCCTTTTTTACACCCTGCCACCATGACGATCCGTAGCCATCTAACAGAAGTGGTAAGCTGACAAGTGCTCGGTGGTCTGAAATATTCTCCGTATCTTTGTAAACTAAAATGGTTGCTATGAAATCTTCGATCTTGCTGGTGTTCCTTCCGCCATTAAAACGAACGCTACACTTACTGAAAGTAGCCCTAGTATCCTGGTTAACGTGAAAGTTCCCTAGCAATTGCTTAAATTGATTGTCTGTTGGTTTGTTGCACGGTTAACATTTGTATTAACATTTGCGTTGTCGTTAGGTGTCAGTTACACTGGCAGTTGCAAGTGCGCTTGCTTGATTTGAGCTCTGTTTAGTGACGCTAACAGATTGTTTTTGTGTCTCTATGCTCTATGTTAGTGTTGCTGTTAACATTAGGGGTCGCATTCCTCCCTGTCTCCATTTCTCCTTCTATCAAATCTGGGTTTAGCCTCGGACTTTTTCTATTCTTAAATATATTGAACGTCTAATGCCAGATGGAATTCACCTTTTTGTATTCAATATACGGCAGATAAGTCAGTTCTAGCCGAACGAATATAGAAGCGAAAATATCAAAAAAAAAATCTAGCAGCGGAACACTTATGCCTAAAAGTATGCAACGAAGTTTATTTATCTTTTCTTCGGTGAAGAAACCAAAAAACGAACACAGTTTTAGAGCCTTTGAACCAATTCAATACCCAAATTATATATGTACGTCTCACAACACTTATAACACAATACCAAAATCTCTTGTATGTTTATTGCCGATTTCCAACGTATGTTTTTTTTTTTGTTATAACCATTAGCCGCAGGAGTTAAAAATGTCTACAAGCGTCTTAATGATTTTCTCGCAGTAATTTTCAAAATTTTTATTTTTTTATATATATATATATATTTTTTTTTATTTATACGCGAGGTTTGGTTACAAAATATTTGTTTTTTTTTTAATTTTAGATGGGCGCCAATTGTGGGAAGAGGGTCTTCCTTCTGTGATTAGTACATCCGTGCTTAGAAAAACTAGCCACAAGAGTCAGTACTGTATACTTGTGTCTAAGTCAAACCAAACTCGGCAAGCAAAAAAAGTAAAACGCATTAAATGTTTTTAGGGCGATGTGTTCTCTTTAATAGTCGCTATACTAATAATCGAAATTACATTTGAGTAGGTCTATAAATATCATAAGTTAAATGTATAGAAATGAAAAGGATTACAGTTATGTACAATCGTAAAATTGAGAGATTGAGAATATTTTCGTAACCCTAAAATTAGCATTATTAACAATATCTACATATTACTTACATATATCAGATAAATTTAGAGTGATCTCTCTACCATCATTTATAGATAACTGAGTTTAACAACAATAAGAACATTTAACATTATAAAAACAGATAACGTTAATGGGTTAACATCGTCAAGATAAATCGTAGTCGACTTTTAGGTTGAAAGTGTTAGCTCTGTAACACATGTGCAATTGTATGTGTCGATCGTTGCTATAATTGTTCTGCTGTGGACACAATCGTTACAGTTGCATATTTCTAGGCTTTTCTAATTCCAGAACTTACTAGTTAGTTATATATTTCTCAGCTACTACTACAGATGTCTAATTTTTATAGATTCTCTCATACGCTATGCGCTTGTATGTATGAGCGACATTTCCACAATCACAATTGCATACCTTTAGGAGCATTTCAGATAAGATATCTGCATGTGCTTGTGCGTTGCTTCTCCGCCGCGTGCTAGCGTATGTGTAGACATAATGATTGAATTATTGATGTGAATTCATGCCACTGCTTAGCATCGGCCTAGAGATGGCAGTACCCCTTAGTGCCACCAACATTCGTAACACTGCCTTCCACCTAAGTCTAATCGTCCCGATCAGACAAATCTCTCGATCTAAACCCAAATCTCTCGATCTAAAAGCATTTCCAAATGAACCACCCTTCTACTTCGTGGTTTCCCAAGCTGCACCGATATTTGGATAGAACACCTTTCCGCCGGTGAGGGTTGTATAGCAGTACCAAATCTCCCTCCAAGAAACCTTCCGAATTAAAGTTCTTGTCATACCTGTGTTTCATCTTATTTCTCATTACCCTGGGCCGTTCCCTCACACTCTGTTGCTTGGCCAATGAAGAACTACTTCGCAGAGCTTGATCTTGACGGACTGGCTTTGCATCATCAGTATCGTCTTGAGGTTTCACAACAGTACGCGATGGCTTGCATTCTTTCTGGAAAATTCTTTCAGTCGTTTTAGTGCGTCCATTGGGGTTTGTCAATGCCAGTGTTTTTCTCGCAGGTACCTTTGATTTCGCTTTATTTGGCCCATTCGATCCATCAACCTTTGCTCGAGTCAGTACACATTCTTTACCATTCACATTCCCTCTGACGGTAAGACTGCTCGATTTTCTACCAATTGGCAACACAGATATCACAGGGCATTCAATAGCTGGATCTAACTCTCGATCTCTACATCTTACTCGCTCTTTCTCATCTCCTCCAGCTTTGCGTTTACGGCCACCCACATTGTTGGAACTATTAAGACCAAGATCGCAATGACGTGCAATGTGACCGAGCTTCTCGCATTTGATAACCCTTCCACTCCGCTTTTGCGATCCTTTCAGCGCCTCGAATATATCGTCTACCCACTCAGGCCTTTCTACTTCCACACGGCGAGTTTTGTACGCTGGCTTACTCAAAAGTGAGGCTGCTTCCTGAGTTAGTGCATGTGATACCGTTTCAGCAAATGTTAGTTTTGGATTCGCATATGTAGCCCGCTTCGTTTCCACATCTCGTATGCCATTTATGAAACTCTGGATTTTTAACCTTTCAGTGTATTCCACGGGTGCGTCCGCATTTGCAAGATGAGCCAATCTTTCAATATCTGAAGCAAACTCCTGCAATGTCTCATTTGCTTTTTGGTAGCGGTTTTGCAACTCAATTTTGAATATCTACAGCTGAATTCTACAGCAGCCATCAATGCTTCATAGTTGTTCCGCTCTCCTTCGAGAATCGTCTGTAGGATTTCGGGTGCTGGCCCCTTCAATGCCACGAACAGTGCAGAAACTTTATCTTCCGCATTCCAGTTGGTCACTGCTGCGGTCTTCTCAAACTGTAGCTTGAAGACCTGGAAAGGAACAGAACCGTCAAAGGATGGTGTCTTTACCTTCGGCTTGCTTGCTGAAACAGCTGGGCGATTTAATTGTAACTGCTCCATACGACCTTTCAAATCATCGACTTCTGCCTGAAATTGAGCGGTTTTTGCATCCTGCGCTTCCAGTTTTGATGATACCCTTGCTTCCTGTTCTGACAGTTGCGAAGATATGCGAGATTCTTGTGATTTCAACTGCTCAGCCATATATGTCTTTTGTTCTTCTAACTGTGTTTCCATCTTAGATGTTATACGTATCTCCTGCGATTCCAGTTGGGATGCTATACTTGTCTTTTGTTCTTCTAGTTGAGATGTTATATCTGTCTTTTGCTCTTCCAGTTGAGATGCCAGTTGAGATGTTATATCCGTCTTTTGCGATTCCAGTTGAGCAGCCACTGTCGATGTTTGAGCAGATATTGCATCCAAAATCATGTTCAAGTCTGTGCTCGTAACTGTCTGCGTAACTGTCGCTTCCATTTTTGTTGTTTCCTCGCCATCAAGATGAAAGTCATACTCTTCCACGTCAATTCTAATTCCATTGCCTGTCATAGTCGTTGCTGAAGTTCTAGTTTAATGCCTGTTGTATTCAATCTACGGCCCTCCAACTCCTTCTTCAGTTGCTGGATCCTCAATTCACTTTACTTTGGCATGTCCAAGTTGTATTCGAAGTCCTCGGAATTTATTCAACAATTCCTCTTCTGACACCAACTGTAACGAATTTACTGCAATTCCCCTTATTTGCAATCTTCTGCCAACGTTCGAATCGCTAAACTGTTGAATAAATAACTCCAATATTGAATAATTGTACACGTGTCGACTTAATAACACAATTAAACTTTTCAAATAAATAGGGGCAAGTCCTTAGTAATGGACGGGACATTCACAAGCATTACAACCCATGAACCAATAAACAGATCCCGCATTAAAAATGAGAGAGCACAAAATCATAGTTAGCTGTGAAATAAATTTTCTCGTCGGGACGTCACGCTTTTGACAACATGTTTTATTGCTGACCCAGTGTTCAGACTTTATTCCTCTTACCTCCTACTACATTTTTTATCTCAAAGGTTTATTTGAGTCGAGTTGAAAACTAAATAGTATTTCTACCTAATATCTTTTGGTTGAAGTTTTTATTATATACGTATGAAAGGCTGATTGTTTACAAGTGACGATTGGATGAAATGACGTGAATTCATTTTCCGTGTCTTAAGACATGTTTTTTCATATTCTACTCACAGTTTTTGTACTTTTTTCGTACGGCATGAGAATAGAAGGAGTAAAATGTAAGCAAAAAATGTGTCCGGGCGCGATCTGTAAATCCTGCCAAAATTCAACGTGCTGTATGTTCTTGAAGTTTGATATAAAAATTAAGTACGTTGAGTCGGTGAGGCCAGCTAACCCAGTTTTGCGTTAACAGTCGCCAATTGGGGGCACCAAGCGCGGTCAAATCTTCCTCCAACTCTTTCTCCCAACTCAGTGAAGGTCTTCTCTTTCCTCTGTTTACAAACTGCCGGAGCGTGTTCGTTCATCCACATAACATGCCCCACCTAACGAAGCCTTTGGATTTTCAATCGCTGCACTATCGTCATGTCTGCGTAGAGATCATATAGCTCACCATTATAACTCCTTCGATACTCGCCGTCGACATCACGCATAGGACTATAAACCTTCAGGACAACTTTTCTCTCGTATACACCAAGAGCCATTTCATCTTCTCTCGACACCTTCCATTATTCCGAACCATACATCAGGACAGGTATGATGAGTGACTTGTAGAGCGAGAATTTTGTTCGTCGAGAGAGGGCTTTACTTTTCAATTGCCTAAAGAAGCACTTGTTGGCAAGAGTTATTCTCCACTTGATTTCTAGGCCGACATTGTTTTTGCTTTTAATGCTGCTTCAAAAATGAACGAAATCCTTCACAATCTCGAATTTATATCGGTCAACAGTGAGCTACAAAGGCCGCAATGACAGCAAGTACTTCATCTTGTCCAAATTTACTGCAAGACCCACTTTTTTTTGCTTCTTTATTTTATATCAACTCTTCGCCTCCCTGTTTGAACAGCCCGGCGGGTATCCTGCCATAACTTGGCACCTTGTGATTTTTTAGCCGTTAAATATAGGTGCCGGGGAGTGCTTTCATCATCGGCGATCGCGGTATCGGGTTCGTCTTCCCCCGCACTCTGTACGTCAGTTACCAGGTCACCATTGTCGTTCCTACAGGGATCTGTCCCGGTCTTCAAACCCTAGGTCATTAAAAGAGCATGAAATATGTATGGTAAACCGAAAATAATAATAATAATATTTTTTCGCGATAAATTGGGGGGGGGGGGGGGGGTGGGGGTTGAATGTGGTGTGTTAATGGGATCATTAATTGGTCATCCTACACGTTTTAGGCCGACTCCATGTGCATCTGATAAGGTAGATAACTTTTTTGCTGAGATATATTTCATGGCAAAAACACAATCGAAAAGTTTGCCAAGCCACCGAATCAATTTGATGTTAGTTGTTCGCCCGCTTTCAACAGGAAGAAAAAATATACTCCGAAAATTTAATTTTTACTACGGCGTAGTCGTTTACTCAGGTAACAGTTTTAAATACTCCGAACACTGGTAGCGTAACATAAGACAAATATAATAAATCGAAAAATTTCAAAAGCGCTACGTCATCAAACTTTTTTTTCAAATTCGATTACAAATACAGCAATTCCGGAATGCGGGATCTTAGCTCATTCGATTATGATTACAACCTGCCTAAAATAGAATATGAGCAGCGGACTGAGCGGATATTACAATATTTCAAGCAACAATTGTGGGTAACTCAAATATGTACGTACATATATATGACAATATATGAAGAGGTTCGGACGTGAAATAAAGACCCAATGCCCCTAATTTTTCGAAATCTAATATATCTTTTTAAAACGCTGGATATAAACTTAAGTACGGTTACGGCGAGCTTCTCTTCCAATTTGCGTGGTGCTTCTTTTAGTTTTTCCTACAAATTGGCGGGACGGCACCTACTTGTTTTATGCCGACTCCGAACGGCATCTGCAGGGCAGATGAGTTTTCACTGTGAGCTTTTCGTGGCAGAAATACACTGGGAGTGCTTGCCAAACACTGCCAAGGGGCGACCCCGCTTAGACAAATTTTCTTCTAATTGAAAAATTTTGTTTCTAAAATGTTGATGTTGCTTTTCCCGGGGCGTGAACCGAGGACCTTCGGTGTGGTAGGCGGAGCACGCTACCATCACACCACGCGGCCGCAAAAGCCCCTTTTCATTAGAGGAGACGTATACTGGTATGTAACTTTCCCTCTGTTTATTCTTCGATAAATTTTTAGGTCATTCAATAGAGCACGTTCTTGTGCTTCTAAAGATGTACATATGTAAAGTTTTATAGAAGAAATAGAACAAAAGTACAAAATAAATCAAAACTTTAAAGAGGCCAATATAAGTTTGCGTTCAAAAACTCACTAATATAATAAATCCATTGAATTTGGATAGGATGGGAAGATATCCTCATATAACCACTTCTAGTCGAAAAAAATATATATATATATATTTCAAGTAGATAATATTCACAAGAAAATTACAAGCTAGTTTGTACTGCTTCCTTTTTTGTGTCTTCATATGAAATTGTTGAATACACCAATAAACCCTACATAAATCTTTAAAATTTATATCTCGTTGAAATCAGAACTGATTTTAGATTTTCCTCAGATAATCCTTTGTATATATAAAATAAAAAAGAGATACAATTTAAATTTTCGTCGTGTTTTCTAAGATTTCTCTAACATCTCCAAGAATCAATTAACAGTTAATACACTGCGGAAATCGCAAAATGCCCTCTTTCTGACAACATAAAAGTTTCGTTGGCTAAACGGAAATAAAGTTATAGGCCAATATATGGATCAATCAATGGACTTGACAAATTGTATAGCGTTTTATTTTTTGGCAAAAGTTATATTCTAAAAAGCAGATAACGCCTTGACGAGGTATTTCGTTCTTTTTTGAAAATTGTTGCCTGCTCGCAACGCAAAACCGTTACACTTTTACCCTACATAAAACGGCGGTGTGGCATTGCAACTCTGCTAAACTAGCTGATCGTGACAATTTATTTTCGTAACTTCACATATTTTTAGTCGAAGCAAATTGAAATGAAGGAAATAATTCCTAATGAATTTTTATTATCATTGACAGTGCGTTTGTGAAAATCAGCTAACACACGGGGTAGCCCTTTATGTTCTATGCATGCACTATAAATGTTCAAGATTTGCTGGGATAGGAGTAACTGTATTAAGGCTTTACCATTTACTTAGGCGGCCACCGTGGTGTTATGGTAGAGTGCTCCGCCTACCACACTGTATGCCCTGGGTTCACACCCCGGGCAAAGCAACATCAAAATTTTAGAAATAAGGGGTTTCAATTAGAAGAAATTTTTTCTAAGCGGGGTCGCCCCTCGCCAGTGTTTGACAAGTGCTCCGGGTGTATTTCTGCGATGAAAAGCTCTCAGTGAAAACTCATTTGCCTTGCAGATGCCGTTCGGAGTCGGCATAAAACATGTAGGTCCCGTCTGGCCAATTTGCAGGGAAAATCAAGAGGAGCATGACGCAAATTGGAAGAGAAGGTCGGCCTTAGATCTCTTATCGCGTTTTACATTTATATTTATTTATTATTATTTACTTAGGCAACAATTTATTTCAGAAAATAAAACGCTATTAGACACCAATATAAATGTTACCCGAACTTCCCGGAAGAATTTTAGTAAACAGAGCTATTTAACATCTGAAAGCTTTTCTAAATTCGAGTTGACGTTTGCTTACTAGGAAAATAATAAGGATAGGGGCAGGATCAATTTATAAAGCCTTCTTCTAAAGTTTTTTTATGGTAAAAAAACAGCGCAACAATATAAAGAAAGGGCGTTATATTTTTTTAGTAAAACATCCAAATTTGCAAAACCAATGAAGCCTTTCTTTGAAATTATGTTTCTCTGTCCAGGATGAGGGGAAAGAATAAACTATTTGATTTCCACATCGTATTTGACCTGTAATCCCAAGTGATAGAAATAAATTCTGACCACTTTTGATTTTCGGTACGTTATCGACCTTATTTGGGATTCGTCCACGTATAAATAAACAAACAATTGCAAAGAAATGTTGTTTTGAAAATGTATAGCAAAGTGCGTCATTTCATTTGCTAGAATATCAATAAATACGGTTGATTTGTTATTTTGATAGAGCAAAATATGTTTGTTCAGCTAATTAAAACAAACAAAAAACAAGTAAGGATGTCTAAGTTTGGAAGTAGCCGAATATTATATACTCAGCGTAGATCTAGAAATATTTTGTAATGTTTGATCGGAATAGGGGCGTGGCACCGCCAGCTAAAAAAATTCTCTTAATTTCCTCGTACAATAAAACTTGATAAGTGAAATATCATTGATACAAAACTATTTTATCGCTAAGATATAGCTTATTATTATAGTCTACGACCCTTTTAAATATATTTTATATTAAAGTGGGCGTATCCATTTGTTGTAGAAATATTTCCTGCTATAAAGAAATCATAAGTACACAATGTTATTACGATCCTTTAATTTTTCTTCGAGTTATATGGCTCCCGCCACGAACATTTTCAAAAACTAAAATGTTTTCATTTTTCTCGTTATAATTTTACTTGGAAAACTAACACCATTGATATAAAGCTCTTTTTGCAAAGATATAACTTATTTTATTCGTCCACGGGCGGTGCCACGCCCATTTTCAAAAAAAATTCAAGAGTCTTAATATCATTCCAATAATCAGTTTTAATGTGTTTTCCAAAACGTTAAATATATAAGAAGTTGGCGTGGTTACCATCCGATTGCCCTTATTTTTAATAGCGATGTGAAATGAGCGCCAAGAAATCCTTATACCAAATGTCAATATTTTATTCTCAATATTTACTCAAGTTATCGTGTGCACCGACAGAGAGACGGAAGGATGAACTGAAATGGCTAAATCAATCCCTTTTTTCATCCTCAGCATTTTGATGTATGGAAGTCTATATTTATCTCAATTCGTTTAAGCCCGTTATGCTACCAAACAGCGTTGCCATATATTTTTTTTTCCGAGTCGTCAGATGCCGCCCAAAAAAACGACAAAAATCGTCATATCTATGGCAACAACCAGTAACAACCAAAGTTGAGTTAGGACGAAGTTGGGTTATTACCAGGGGACGTACGATTGTATTCGTCGGAAATCAAAATGAGATCGCCGGATTTCATTCAACAATATTAACTTTAAAAGCGCTTTTCTGAAAATTGCCTTTGTTATTTTTTGTTGCCACATCTAATATATAAAATTCTTCTGTCACGGTTTTAGAGGCTTAACTCCTCCGAAACGGCTGAACCGATTCTCATGAGCATATAGTGAGCATATTGGGTAGGTCTGAGAATCGGCCAAAGTCTACCTTTTTTTTCGCTACGTGCCTAGGGTCTTGAGATCAAAACGTGGACCCTGGTACCCCTAGAATATGTTTATACAATATGGATATCAAATGAAAGCTGTTGATGAGTGATTCAGTACAGGATAATTTTCATACAACTGGTAGGCTAGGGTCTCGAGATATAGCCCAAAACGTGGACCCGGGTACCCCTAGAATGTGTTTATTCAATATGGATATCAAATGAAAGCTGTTGATGAGTGCTATAGTACAGGATCATTTTCATACAACTGGGAGGCTAGGGTCTCGAGATATATCCCAAAACGTGGACCCGGGTACCCCTAGAATATGTTTATACAATATGGATATAAAATGAAAACTGTTGATGAATGCTATAGTACAGGATAATTTTCATACAACTGGGAGGCTAGGGTCTCGAGATATAGCCCAAAACGTGGACCCGGGTACCCCTAGAATGTGTTTATAGAATATGGATATCAAATGAAAGCTGTTGATGAGTGCTATAGTACAGGATAATTTTCATACAACTGGGACGCTAGGGTCTCAAGATATAGCCCAAAACGTGGACCCGGGTACCCCTAGAATGTGTTTATACAATATGGATATCAAATGAAAACTGTTGATGAGTTCTATAGTATAGGATAATTTTCAGACAACTGGGAGGCTAGGGTCTCGAGATATAGCCCAAACGTGGACCCGGGTACCCCTAGAATGTGTTTATACAGTATGGATATCAAATGAAAGCTGTATATGAGTGCTATAGTACAGGATAATTTTCATACAACTGGGGGCTAGGGTCTCGAGATATAGCATAGAACGTGGACCCGGGTACCCCTAGAATGTGTTTATACAAAATGGATATGTGTGTATTATGGATATCAAATGAAAGCTGTTGCTGAGAGCTCTAAAACTCATTATGATATCCGATTTAGTCGCATCAACCTGGCAAAACTGATAAATATGCATGCGAAGCCAAAATAAAGACAAGAATTAATAATACCCACATACCTATTTACATACGTCCTATTTGATTTGCCTGAAATTTCGTATATAAATTTGCCTATATTAGTATTTACGATGCTTTTTTCCGGGAGGTATACCAGAGACGGACTGGGACTGGGATTAGGACTGGGACTGGGACTGAGACTGAGACTCGGAGTGGAACTGGGACTGAGACTCGGAATGGGAGTTGAACAAAATACATACCACCCTCTGGGACTGGCAATAAGAGATGAAGAAGAAGGAGAAAAACTTGAGAGAAGAGAAAAGAGAGAAGGAGACTGAGAAAGAGATAGAATGAGACGAAGATGGAGATGAAGCGAAAAAGACAGAGGGAGGAGTGAATAAAAAGATTAGGAAAAAGTGTAGAGGGTTAGGGCAGAGTTAGACGGAAAAATCTTATTAAAATGTATCCAGATAGGCCAAATTTAGGGCAGAACAACGTCTGCCGGATCTGCTAGTACAACATATAAAATCATTTTTAATTAATTTCGTTTTCTTTTATAAATAACAAAAACGTCTTAAAAGATAAATTTTGTATTACATACAAAAGGTAGTTGTTTTCACAATTATTTTGCTTTTGTTTTTTTTGAGCTCAAATTGAACCTCGCATAAACTCTCATATCATTTTAGTTTCTTAGTTATACATTTTCGTGTTCATTTTTTTAGCATATTTATTTGCGGTTCAATATTATGACAGGAAAAGTTATTCAATTTTAAATTTGGGTTAGCAATATTCCTTTTAATGTATCAGTTTCCAAATGGTTTCGAGTTTTTGTTTTGTTTAAATTTATTTTAGAAAAAAATCGTTCTACATTCGCTGAAGAGTGTGGCAAGCGCATTAGATCTGCAACGAATGCACATAAATTAAATTCTAAAAACTATAATTTCCTATACTCGCTATCAATATCCTGCACAATTTTCTGATCGATTGTGTGCGAAAAACGTGGCAAGACCATATGCAAAGAATCAATTTTTTTCCAGCAACTTTTTTGGGATCCATGAAACTTAAGTTTTGTAGAACAACATTGTTAAAATCAAAAAAAGTCTTTATATATTTGAATACATATTATGTACTTGAAGTCCCTCACTCTGGCAAATTTTATTAACTTTATTAATATTTTGAAGGATATACTTCATGAAGGAGATATAAATTTCATTCATATCATCCAAGTAATCAATAATGGTTTTTTGTTGAAATAAAAAGGCGTGCGAGATCTTCAAGTCCAAAAACGGAAGAAAGGTTTTATTATATCCCAGAAGAAGTAAAAACAAAAAGATAGGTGGCATACATTTCGACAGCTGGTGGAAGTAAGAAGTATTGTACATATAATAGCTAAGACTCTGTTCACAACAATTTTGCACTGTCTATTTTGGCAACATTAACAGCGAAGTTAAAAAATATTTTTAATGGCTCTGAGTTTGGCATGGATGTAGCATCTTTTTTGGCTGCAATTCCAATAGCGCAATTATATTTTTCAATTGAGTAGGTAATTCTCTGCGAACTATTGGAAACGTTATTATATACATTGCGCACCAATGTTTCTACACTGCTGGGTAGCATTAAGCAGGCATACGAATAGCAAAGCGCCAAAGAATGACATATACATTTAAAAGTAATTAAGTTAGGAATTTATTTTTCAAAATTCGGGCGACCGAATGCTTCGAGCTGGTCATGTTATTAGCTCCGTCTGCAGCAAAAGTTAGCATATTTTTAGTATAAGGTATACAATGTTCAATAAAGCTTGTATTTCAATTTTAAATATATGTAATTTCTTGGTGTTTGAATATTTAAAATAAATCTTACATAGAAGGCAGGCTTAAATCGTCATTTTTCATTACAAATCCGTCCAAGCGTCATTCTAGTTGAAAATCGTCAAAATGACTACGGCGTCGTCAATCTGTCAACGCTGCTACCAAAGTTAATACAGTCTGTGTGCAAAGAACCCTGAGTATATCAAGATTGACCTTGAGTAGCTTTAATTTAAATTTAGATGTATTTTTGTTATTTCAAATTCCTGGAATCTCTCTTTACACGTCTCCGTCTCAAAATAAACTCGGTGTACTTTATAGTTAAAAAGTGGTAGAAAAGGTTTTAAAATATAATGAATCTACGAAATAAATTTGTGGTGCTGTTTAATCTGCTTTGCTGCATTTTAAGCTATACGAATGCGGAATATCGCATGATACATGGCATGGAGATAGATATAAGGGACAGCCTACATACAGTGGCAATATTCAAAGGAAGTACCTATAACTGCGTTGGGTCCATAATCAGTATTAAATCGGTAGTTACAGTAGCGCATTGCGTAAGGTATAATCCTGAGGATATCATCGTACTAGCCGGTATAACCAATTTGAAATCACATGTAGCGCTCCAACACTGTGTGGAGGAAATACATGCTCATCCTTCTGTGGATATAGCAGTGGTTAAAGTGACTCCATCCTTTGAAGACAATGCTAGAGCAAAGATAATAGAACTTTGCCAGGATCAAACACCACGGAGAAAATTTCTTCAGATTAGTGGATGGGGTTCATCATCTAGAAGCAGCGTAGATCCTCATCCTATTCTCCGAACTCATTGGGTGGAAATATATCAATATGCAGGAACAACCTTGTCTGCTGAAGAATGTTTGTCGTTTGGAGCTACTGGAGCAGGAGGCGTCTTCAATAATCGACTTTGTGCGGTCGCACAAGGTTTCAAGTACGGTTCTCCGGATATATATATAGATGTAACAAATCCAAGCGTTAAAGAATTCATAATATCCAAAATGTAACTGAGCGCTGTTATTTTACATTGACTGTTGATTGGAATATCACCCTAACACGACTGAGCGCCGAATTTCGAAGCATTTTGAGATTAGGCGTTTTCGAAACAGCAGTTGAAATATGGTGATATTCCGCTCAGCAGTCGAAATGATGATATATTTTCCTTGTAACATGTATCAATAAAGAGTTATAATTGTCTGTAAATAAATAATTTTTATTGTATGCAATGAAAGTGTGACGCATGTAAATGAATTAAGTTGTGAGAGCAAACTTTGATCACAACTTTAAAGTTCCCTCGTGTATGAATAGATCATCAGATGAAAACGAAATTGCGGTGATCATTCCCTGACAAACTCCGTGTAAAACAGCTGCTCAAACGAATTCTATGGAAGTCAATCTAATAAGTAAGTAAGTATAACGACACCAAAGCCCACCAATTAGTTTTTGGTTTTCCGACATATTCATAATCTATACACTTTTGTGTTGGCGAATTTATTCAGATTTTGGGGATTGTATTTTTTGTTTTGAAATTTTTCGTTTTTTCTATTTTATGAAGTTATGACATTTTTTAGGTTTATTTCCGGATCAGCACAGTATACCGCAGACCCTACTCCTTCCACTACTTTGCAACCATCTGTGTACACATGTATCGCCTCGTTCGGCATTTGTGCACCCTTGCGCCAACCGTCCACTTCTATTGTGGCCTTAAAATCTCCCTCGAAGCGCATATAGGGAATCAGGTAGCCTGTTCGTCTTGTGATTGATGACGCTATACTACTATGGCCATATGGTCGGCGCTCAAGCTGCCCCGAGGCACCGAGCCTGGTTGCGGTTGTTGATGTTTTGTTCTTTGCTACCAGGTCTACAGGTACAATGTGCAGAATGGCATACAGTGCAGCCGTCGGGGTTGTCTTCAGGGCTCCCGTAAAGCTAAGCATCGATAGTCTGCATACCCCTTCTAATTTTTTGAGGTATGTTGGTTTTTGTGTGCATTTCCACCAAACAAGAACTCCATAGTATAGAATAGGGCTTACGATCGCTGTAAAAACCCAATGAGAAAGAGAGGGCGATAAGCACCACGTACACCCCAGCATTCTTTTACATGAATAGAGTGCCGTTGAGCCAATATAAATTTATCTATGATTAAGTGAAAATATGGTTACGAATTGGCCGTTATGAGTATGGCAAGTTTTCCAGGGTCTTTAAAGAGGCGATATTTTACCAAAATAGGAGTTTACTTTGGAAATAGTTTTCGCTGGATGTCGCACTGGTCGGGCTTTTTAGAAAACTCTCGGAAAGCGGTGCCACTATTAAAAAAACATTTGGCGCGTTTTACCTCCAAGGAACCCTCACTAGGTTAGGCACCTTGTCGTTGGTATGAGGACTTAGCCGAACTCCATAGCGCCCGACAATGAGGCGGAGCTGTTTAGGACTGACATCTACGCCGTTTCGCCTCATAGGCGGGCGGTGGGATATCGGTGACCAAGAACTGCCAGCCCCCTAATCCAGGGTGTTATGCGGACCGTGACTATTGGACGATTTACAGCCAGTGGATAAATTCGGCTGTATTCGAACGGAGCCTTCCCGATACCTGGCCACCTGGGGAAGTATTGATAGCCTTACCACAGTAAGGGGCGCTGCTGTGGCTGACGGTTCTTTTCCCGTATTTTATACTGGACCGCTGAGCCCGCCTTGTCGGGCAGGTGGTCGTACGACCAAGATGAACGACTCATTACCTAATTGTAATAAGGATGATGATAAGAGGAGGACTGAGTCGCAAGCCAAGGACGACAAATACGCATTAATCGATGCGTCGGACTCGGGGAGCGAGAGTAGTGCTGATTCAATGAACCCCGTGTTAGAGAAGCACACAAATGAAAACGGAGTAGAAGAGTGGAGAAGGGTACGGAGCAGAGGAAGTAAAAGAGCTCTCTCTTGCAGTACCGAGCAGCACTAAGAATTGTACAACGCTTGAGAGCAGCGGTCGACCCAAAAGAAGTGGAGATCGAAAGCTTAGAATGGGCCCATGAGGCGGTAGAAGTAGGTCGAGGGCATTTAGAAAGGTTTGCTACGAGAAACCCTCTGTTCCATAACCGGTTCGTGGAGGCAGGA
The DNA here is from genome assembly GCF_040869045.1 of Eurosta solidaginis. Lineage (NCBI taxonomy): Eukaryota > Metazoa > Arthropoda > Insecta > Diptera > Tephritidae > Eurosta > Eurosta solidaginis. The sequence continues at coordinate 54,195 of NW_027137201.1, forward strand.
GCGTCGAATGGCAGAATGAAGGGGCAACCTTCGGCGGAAGGGGACAAGCCTGCCTTCAAGAGGCAGAAAGGACCCAGTCCCAGTCGCATAGATAAGACAAATAGGCCCAAAGCTGTAATACAGATGGGCCCCAATAGCGAGGTAGCAAATACCTTGAAAGCTGCGAGTCAGAGGGAAGTTCCAACTACGGAGGTGCTAAAGGGAGTTAACGCTAAGAATCCGGGTTTCTCGGAGGTACCAAAGGAAGATAACACTAAAACTCCGACTTTTCCCGAGAAGATGAGTAATGTGGTCACTGACTGTGGCGCTGACTGATCGTAGCAGTCCTTATTATTATCTTAATGCTTAAGATGATGCGGGAACAACCAAGTAAGTCCCTTCCAACCTTTGATTCGGGGGGATGGTATAATGGTGTGAATATGATAGCGTGCGACAACATCGCGAGGTGGCGGTGGCTGGACAAAGTGGTTCCAAACTTCCAAAGGCAAGGCACGAACGCGCGGTTTGAGGTGGTGGATAAAGCGCAAATCCCCACGGTACAAAAAGTTAAGGTATGGATACCATGCGTGATGAAGTCGGAGGATACACTGCGACTTCTGCAGAATCAGAATCCGATCATACCGACACAGGATTGGGGGGTAGCCGACGTCACCACGAAGGTGTTAGAAGAGGACAAACCGCCAAATGGTGCTGTGACTCGCACAGAGGACACCCGGCACAACAGTTACGAGAGGCTGAAGGGGACCTCGAATACTCTAAACCAAAACGGCAAGGGGAGGACGACGACGTCACGACGAAAGTGCTTGAGGGGGACAAACAGCCCAATGGTGCTGCGAGACCTACAGATAAACCTCCAATACAGTAAAGTGGCGTCGAGCGAACTCCCCCAACCCCTGAGGAGGGTTCGTGTGACGTGGCGCTGATCCAGGAGCCGTGGCTGTTATCGGGAGGAAAGGTTTTGGACTCTTAGCGCGCGCGGGTTTGGCATTTACTAGGCGCCAACGGCAGGACGGGTGCGAGCTGCAGTAATGGTAAAGAAACAGCTGCATTCATATACGTATGCTGCCTAATTACACTACTGAGGACCTCGTAGTGGTGGCCGTTGAGCAAAAGAATAAGCAGCTTTTTATCCTGGCATCCTGCTACATGGCCCATATGCGGAGATTCCACCGATGGAGTGCAAAAGGCTAGTGCAGGAGGAAGGGCGCAAAGGGTGATTGGTCATAGGCGCACATGCAAATGCGCACCACAATGCGTGGGGAGGGGCAGATACGAACGAGCGAGGCGAATCTCTATTTTGTTACATCCAGCAAACCAATTTGCAGATAGCAAACAGGGGAAATGTCCCTACATACATTGGTCCAACATCCAGCAATGTTCTGGATATTACATAGAGCTCCGAGCGTAATATATCAAGGTATGAATGGATGGTTCTTGATATATCAGCTTCAGCATCCCCCTAAAGAGGGTATAGAAGGGAGGAACCTTTAGAAACCCTAGGGCAACGAACTGGACTAAATTTCAGAAACAGGTAGAAACAAAACTGGGACAACCCAAAGAGATTGCCAATGTGGAGGAACTGGGGGAGTCGAATGAATTCCTAACAAAGACGCTTATGACTGCGTATAACAAAGCCTGCAGAAAGAAGATTTAGAGGAAAAGGAAAGCCGTCATGGTGGAGCAATGAGCTGAGTCTTCTATGAAGACAGGTAAAAGAAATGTTTAAGCTCTCAAAGACCGCGGAAAGCGAAGCGAGTCGGGACGAGTGCAGGGATCTACTGAGGATCTACAAGGTTGAAATTTCCAGGGCGAAGAGAATTTTATGGAAAAGTTTCTGTACGGACATAGAGTGCTCCAGCGAAACAGCACGGTTGAAAAAAGTCCTAGAAAGGGGAAACATAGTCCAGGGACTAGTAAAGAAAGAGAACATGGCATGGTTACGTAATAGTGAGGAATCCCTTGAGGCGCTTTTCGACACACATTTCCCATTGGGCGATGGTTTAGAAGAGCCAGCAGACATCACTCACACTTCAATCACGGAGCGGGTAGTACTGGGCTAGCTGACCGGTACCAAGATCGAATGGGCAGTGAAGTCGTTTTCTAAGTTTAAATCGCCGGGCCCAGATGGTATATTCCCGGCCATGCTACAAGTTTCAAGTATGGCGGTCGTGGAATGGCATAAAATAATATTCGATGGGTGCATAAGGCTGAATCATGTACCGCACTCTTGGAGAACTGCTCGTGTAGCTTTCCTACCAAAGGCGGGGAAGATCGGTCACGTGTATCCCAAAGAATATAGACCAATTAGCTTAACATCATTTCTGCTCAAGACCTTTGAGAGGCTGATAGATGTGTACATAAAGTCCAACGTGGATGAAACGCAGCTCTCCACAACACAGCATGCGTACACCAAAGGCAAGTCGGTAGACACCGCATTTCACAGGGTGGTAATAAGCATAGAGAAATCCCTGGAATATAAGGAATATGCTCTAGAAGTCTTCTTGGACATTGTCGGGGCTTTCAATAATGTTTTTAAATGGGCGATTATGGATGGTCTTTATTACATTAAAGTACATCCAGCCTTAACCAGATGGAACGGCTGCATGTTAAATTGCAGGAAAATTACATCACAATGGGGATTGTACGAGGCCACGAAATCAGTGGACAGGAGTACGCCGCAGGGAGGGGTGCTATCAACTCTGCTGTGGACGCTAGTTATCAACCAACTGCTCAGGCGATTCGATGAGGGACCCGTAAAACTTACGGCTTACGCAGATGACGTTGCAATTGTCATAAGAGGAAAGTGCCTTCCAACGATTAGTTCTTTGATGGATCGCGCGCTTCGGGATATTCATACCTGGGCATTTAATGTCGGGTTGAAAGTCAATGCGGAGAAGGCGGATATGGCCTTGTATGCAAAGAGGCACAAGGTCCCAAATTGGACCAGGCCTAAGTTAGGAGGGGTGACCTTACAGGAGAAACCTTGTACAAAATATCTAGGCATCATCCTAGACAGTAAGCTGTCATGGAAGCTCAACTTGGAGGAGAGGGTGAAGAAGGCCTCAACGGCACTTTATGCATGTAAAAGAATGCTGGGGTGTACGTGGGGCCTATCGCCCTCTCTTTCTCATTGGGTTTTTACAGCGATTGTAAGTCCTATTCTATACTATGGTGTTCTTGTTTGGTAGAAAGCCACACAAAAAACAACGTACCTCAAAAAATTAGAGGGGGTATGCAGACTATCGATGCTTAGCATTACGGGAGCCCTGAAACCAACCCCGACGGCTGCACTGTATGCCATTCTGCACATTCCACCTGAAGATCTGGTAGCAAAGAACATAGCATTAACAACTGCAACCAGGCTCGGTGCCTCGGGGCAGCCTGAGCGCAGACCATTTTGCCATAGTAGTATAGCGTCATCAATCACAAGACGAACAGACTACCTGATTCCCTATCTGCGCTTGGAGGGGCATCTTAAGGCCACAATAGAGGTGGACGGTTGGCGCAAGGGTGCGCAAATGGCGGACGAGGCGATACATTTGTGCACAGATGGTTCCAAAGTAGTGGAAGGAGTAGGGTCTGTGGTATACTGTGCTGATCGGGAAATAAGCAGATCCTACAGGCTGCCGGATTACTGTAGCGTTTTCCACGTGGAAATGTTAGCCGAAACCAAAGCTGTAGAAACATTGGAAGAGAATAGCTTAAGCTGCAACCGCGTAAACTTTTATATTGACAGTCAAGCAGCGATTAAGGCAATAATCTCGCATAGCACAGCATGGGAATAGATGGGAATGAAAAAGCGGATGAACTAGCTAAAAAGGGCGCATCCCTTCAAGCTTGCTCCGTAGATGTCCCAATTAGACTGGGCGAGATTAAGCGAAGGCGAGAGGTGCACATGATCGACCAAGCAGGAAAGGCGTGGGTTCAAGCGCGGGGCTGTAAAGTGTCGAAGATTATGTGTAGGTCTTACAACCTTACACTAAAAAAGTTGCTTCTATCATTAAAAAGAGAGGACTGTAGACTCATGACGGGTATTCTGACTGGACACTGCCTTCTGGCGTCACATGCCTTTAAATTAGGCTTGGTCAGTGATAGCAGATGGTGGAAGTGCGGGTTGGAGGAGGAAACGATCGATCACGTTCTATGCTCGTGCCCTGCACTTGACAGGCTAAGACTCCAGCTATTAGGAGTGATACAGCTGTCAGATCTAGAAGCAGCAAGTGGCTTAAGTCCTAGGAAGCTTCTAGTATTTGCCAAGAGGACGGAGTTATTTTATAACATAGGTCCTGGTTTTTGATAGGGTTTTTCAGTTTGGTCCTTAAAACAAACTTCTGCTAACACTACGGACTCAGTCAGTCTATGTGAAGTCCTCACGGACCGGCCATTTCAGCCTAACCTAACATACCTCCAAGGAAATATAAGCGCAAACTTCGCTTCCTAAAAAGCGGGCAGACATTACAGTTTATATGTGGTATATACTATATATACCGATCTCTATGATTTTTTCAGACAACAATATATGCTATATACGTAATCATTTGGTGAAATTTAAAGCTTCTAGCTGTTAAAATGGGGCAGTAATTACGAAAAGTTCTAATGTGAACAATCGGTTGTATTGATATAAGCTATATATACGACCGATCTCCTCCATTTTTTTCAGACATATTATTATGTGCAATATACGAAAGCATATGGTGAAATTTGATGCTTCAATTTGATAAATTGAGGACGATATGGCAAAAATTCTCTTTTCTGAAAAATCGGTTGTATGGGGGATATATGCTGTAATGGTCTGATCCGACCGGTTCCGACAAATGTCTAATCGGGCTGGCATTCGAGTGGATGGTCCCTTTAAACCGAGTCTTACAGTAAACCCAACTGATATTTGCACTGCTAAATTATAGGCAGGCAAAGAAATTCGGGTAAGTGTATTTGACACTTTGCACTTTCCTCGAACTGCTCTCCAGCCTATAGTAGCAACGGCGGTTTGTGTTCGTAAGTATAAGTTGGCAAAGAGAACTTTAACATTAACAATGATTTGTGCTGGATATGATACGTGTCGGGCAGTTACTGGAACACCGGGCGTTGTGAATGGAGAATAGTGCGCTTCTAGTGAATTCATCTATCTATCTCTTTTACATGCTGTCTTAGGCGGTGGAAACTGTCCCCGCTCATTATCATTTCACTAGTTCCGAGCTAGATACAAATTGCCACTTTAGAACTAGTTTTTTATTGGCACTACTAGTGTAAAAATTCACAGCTAAGACCTAGTTCTTTTCTTGGCACTATTTCGTTGGCTCCGAACCGGACCAAAACTCTACATGTTGCTCCTTATTCCCTTTTTCGAAAGCTCCGAACTGGTGGCAAACTGTGGGGAAGAAAGGTAAACTTATAGTCGAAGCTTCTCAAAGCTGGTAGCAGTTTTCGTGTTGTTGGCCTTTTTCTCAAATACAAATATGTGAAATATGATATACATATAAAAATCCAAACTGTCGATTTTATAACAGGAAAAAATCTAGCTACTAATGAACTAGTACTTTTTGGCACTTTAGTTCTACTTCCGAACCAGAAATTTGTATCACTAGTTACTAACTTCCCTTCAGGGAGATAACAGTAATACAAATCATCACGTGCTTATTTTTTGCTGCATGTTCTATTTAATAACGAATTCCCAACGGTTTTAACCCTCCAAAGCCCGCCTAACCGACACGAGAAGCACATTCGCAGACTGCGCGCATTTTTGTTTGCCGAGTCTTTGAAAGGCAGGGATTTGTTTAGCGTCGAGATCTAAAACTGCTCAGCTAAGTCATACACTAATAAGGTTGGATTAAGTACTAGTGACATACAAATAGTTTTTAAATAGCGAATAGTTTGTAAAGAAAACTCATCAGATTGATAATTATTGAGATAATAAAAAAAAATATTTTGTTTTGTCCTAACTATCAAAGCACTAGAGATAGAACATTGGTCGGATATGGTCAAAAGTACTATCAACGGATGCGCATCACTGCCAGTTATAAAAACTAATTGCGAAATTTAACTCTTTCTAACTGTTCATAAGTTATTCAAAAAAAAAAAAAAACAGACGTTTCGATGTCAGCTTAACACGGGCTTTGCATCACCCAATTCACCAAGTTATTAAAACAAAACACTAAAAGAAAAGTTATATAATAAATTTATATGCTCACTTTGCATATTTTTTTCAATAAAATTAATAATGAACAATGAATTCAAATAAAATGACCCAAGGCGAACATATTTTCAAATTGTCCTCAAGTTGTTAAAAAAAAGCAAGTTACCCAAAAAAGGAGCCAATTTTTTAAAGAATTTTATATTGCGATTGGCTGAAAGAATAAGCGAAATCAGTGATGCAAAATCCTTTAGTAGGTTCTAGGGGCATAAACACTCCTTTGAAATTTGAAATGTTTCTTACCTCATACTTAAGTTGAGGATATATATACGTATGAGAAGGGTTTGAAAAATACTTGGGCTTGCATTCAAGCATATTTTGTTTATATGCGAAACTATACAATAGCTTCTGAAATGTTAATTTTGATCTTCACACTTCATCCTTCAACACCCAAGTCTCCCGGTTTGACATTTCCTAAAATTGGCGGCCCTAGCTAAAACTAGTCCCTTAGAGTGAATCACATTGATTATAGTATCAACCAAGTTTAAATATCACCTAAACGTTACGGCTTCTTTTACAAATGTGAATACGTAGGCACATATATATACCAGGTGAGGCTTTGTCCTTCGCGATTTTCACCCATGAGTTACGCAATGACATCCACTTAGACTGCTTATGATTTGGAGGACGGCATCCTTGGCCGAATAAACACTCACTAACGTTCCATTAGAAAGTCTTCGGAGCCAAAAATATCGAGAGAGGTGTTAAACGACTCGTTCAAAAGATATTAACGAAAAACCGACAAATGACCCGCGGGTCCCTCCGAAACCGGGGGTGGGATCCATAGTATTTTTGTGCAGAACACCTTCGGCCCTTCGGCCGCGCTTATAAAAAATTACCCTGGGTGAATCCAACACCGGTTTGGAGACCAAAACTATATCCGCGCAAAACACTTCTGTTCACAATTTTTTTTGTGGTTACCACAACATTACAACAACCACATGAAAATCGCCAACTTCAAATGCAAATATCTCCGAACAGAGATATAATTTTTCTTTTCCGCCTTCGGATTATTATTGCCGAGGTCAATACGCGTCTTTTGACACCCCTCTCGATATTTCTGGTAGCATATTAGCAGTCGACCCCTCAACTAGACTTTTACCCAAAACCTTTCCTAAATATTATTTTTTTAAATTGAAAAATCAAGCTTTTTAAAGTCAGAACACCGGCGTATGCCGGCGCGCCGCCCACGCCGCCGCCGCCGGTATATAATAGAGCCTACGCCGCCGCCGCCGCCGATAAAGTGATCGGCATAAACCTCTACAAAGCACCTCTCTATGAATGGCAAGCCTATGAAGATTAATAAGTTTCAGCCGATTAGTATAAGAAAGTAGATTACACAAGGAATCCCATTTAAAATATCTTAAGGTAAAGAGTGAAAACTGTTTTGATTTCTTTCTAACCAATCTGCATAAACTTGATAACGCGGATTCTAGACTATCGATCAATATTCTATTATCGGTCTAACAAATGTTGTAAAAAGGGTTATCGTTGCATAAGGATCGCTAAATTCTTTTTACCATCACTTTACGAATGCCAAAACACTTCTAGCCTTATTGACAGTTGAATCAATCACCCTTAAGCTGCAGACATTGGTGCTATATCGGTAACCTTATAACAGCTAATTCGACTAAACTTATGGGAATCAATGCAATCGATTATTGGTGCCGCTAAGGTCGTAACCGTATCGTAGCCAACCAATTGGTTTTTGGTTTACCGTCGTAACGATAAACAGCTGACTACGTTAGAGATACGACTACAGCGATACGACATACGTTATCGGTAGCCGTATAGGCAACCTTATAACAGCTGATTCGATCAACATTATGGGAATCATCAGTGTCGATTTTCCTTCATGAAAATATATATATACAAAATATTTGGGTTGGTGAATTTTATAACTTTTTGTAGATTTTATTCATTGTTTTGGATACGTTATGACTAGGAGACTTATTTTTTGTGGAATATGTTTGTAATTTTTTGCGTTTTCTTCATTTTTATAAAATTTTCACGATTTTTAGGTTAAGGCACCATTATTCGATAACAATGTGCGTATAGGGTTACGTTAGGGATACGACTACAGCGATATGACAAACGGCACCAATGAATCCGCTTTTATTGTCATTGTCTTTCAGTGACGATGTGTTAAATTCGGTATTGCCATCGCCGTTTTCGATAACTATTGACGGCTATCGACACATTTTTGGTATTGACCTATTGGGAGGTTCGAAAGAACGTGTTCGCAATCCTGCCCTACTCCAAGACTTATGAATACATAGTTTAATTATTTATATTGTCGGAATGCAATAGATTCCGATCAACACATTTACTCGGATCTCAGAGTTATTAGGCACTTTTATTGGGAGGTTAGAAAGAACGTATTCCCAATCCTGTCCTGTTCCAAAACTTAAGATTACACAGTTTTGTTATTTATGCTGTCGGAATGCATTTGATTCCGATCAACACAAAATCTAGTAGCTCAGTAGAATGAGCCACTTTTATCGGATGGTTGGAAAGGACGTGTTTCCAATCCTCCCTGCACCAGCTTTTATATAAACATAATTAATCATAATATATTATTGTTTTATTATTTTTGTTGGAATAGACGTGACTCTCAACTGTTTGTCTGAGACAATGTTTTCGGGAACTCTTCCCCAATTTAAATGCGAGCAATATATTTGACCTGGCGGATAAGGTTCCTCTGTGTCTATTTGCATTGCCCATGTCCACTCAAGGATCAGTAATATGAAATACAGATACAAAATATTTTATCTTATTGGAAGGGTTTTGCAATATTCTAATAAACTTTTTTTGAAAGTGTTTAAGTTTTCACAATTTTTAACATGATTGGGAAGTTCATTAAAGCATTTCAGGCATTTGTAAAATATATTGTGCTTGTCCATTTCTGTTTTGAAAAGAGGAAATCTAAAATTTTTATTTTCCCTAATTACGTAAGAGTGGGTTTCATTCATATACACAAGCTTTTCACTTAGGCAGACTGGTAATTTACCATGCTTGATATTAAATACAAGTTTCATACTATGGTAAAATATCAGCTGTTTCACACTCAACCAGATTAATGCATCGATCATACTCTTTATGGAAGTGTCGTGCCTCATTTTCAATATAAATCTCATAGCTTTGTTTTGCATAACTTGTAACCTGTCGACTTGTGTTTCATTGGCAATAAAGAATATTGTAGGGCAATATAAAAAGTGCGGTTCTATGTAGAGCTGGATTTCGATTCGATTCTTAATGGAACCGATTTTTTTTAAATCATTCGATTCTTTAGGCATCGAAGTTCTCATCACTATCTACTTTACGGATGCTTGAGGAAATACATATTCTGTAATATTTGTGTTTATAAATTTAGCCTTATTGTGTTGGTGTTTTCGAGAGAAAGGAGAAAGATACACGATACAAAAAAATGGAAGTAGTTCCATTTAGTGTGATGTTAGCCACTTGACTTTTGCGAGGACAACTACAATTTCATCAAAACAAGGTACCAGATTGAAAAATGTTACGAATTTTTCTAATTTTGATGGATTTCATATTAACGAATAAGACTAAATTACTTTCATGGTTATTTTAAATAAAAAGAAAAACAACGAGCTCATGCCTTGGACATATTTTAATACAAAATATCAGCCTAGAAAAGAAGGTTTTAATAAGTTTTTCGAGCTCCCGAAAATTGTTTTGGTGGAAGAAACATGGATCGAAGTATGAAAAGCAAGGGAATATAGCCCGTACGTTTTCTCAGAACATTTTGACAAAACATACACGTTTGTCAATTGCTTGCTCAAAGGAGGTCCTTATAAATCGACACCGCAATTTCTTGATAAATTGGCTACAGATCCACATTTTTTTTTTTTTTGTTTATTTATTGTATTATTCAAGCGTTGCACTTTAGGAGGGAATTGTTAAACTATTTTTTAGGGAGAACATTACCCTGTAGCTCTGCAGGTTAGCCACTAGTTATGAGAATGTTTTTGTCCGTTGTACCAGGGGTCACCTTGGGGCAGCCCCGCCTATACACATTCTGTGCCCTTTTAGCATTGACATAGATGTGCAGACTTTGGAGGAACGGTTTTTCTCAACATGCCTTAAATATTCACAGTAGGGGCATGATAATATTTTTTTCTATCTAGGGGTCAAGTTGCCATAAAGATATGAGTCATAAACCAATGTATGAGTCATTATCCACTATTTTTCAATAAAATGGCATGTTTTACTGCATTCTTAATCGATATGTATGCACATAAATCGTGTCAAAGCATATTATTATTTGTGACGGACTTTTCCTTTGACTTTGCCGGGGTTGGCCTTAGTCCGTCCAGGGTTCCTGAAAGCAAAAATTCCTACCGGTCGTTCTAAATGAATAACCCTGTTGATTCCATGTAAAAACGTTATAAATATTTATTTCATCAAATCTACTTCTACTCCTAGCTTATTCCCTTACTTTGTAATAGGTGACTGAGGTAATAAAGCCCTCGGCCAACCTCAGCGGTCGAATGGAGTAATAAAGCCTCCAGATGAATATACTTTAGTACAAATGAAGTCAAAAACCTTCAGGTGTACTCTTGGTCGGTAGTCATAAAACCTACCGACTCGTATGCCTGTCTCCTAATCTCTGAATTTTAATGCGAATTCGTCGCCCGTATATACTAATTTTTTAATATAAAAATAAAAATAAATAGATTACATATATATAATCTGCACTTTTACATACATAATTATTTCGAATTATTTTCACAATTTTTCAAACTTTAAATAGGTGTTTTTGCATCAAACTGCAAACGGTCAAAAATTAGCGCACAAATGTTTACTAGGCAACTCTGTCTAGTGAGAGAGCGATCAGCTGACACGTTCATACGGAAAAAATCAAAATTGTTTTGATTTCTACGTTCCGGGCTACGTACATTTTACATGCATGCTTATGCAAACATCAACTTTTTCCAATTTAATTTTTGATGTTGTAAAAGGCTGGAATTAATATTAAATAAATATAAATAGATTACATATTTATAATCTGCACTTTTACATAATTATTTCGAATTATTTTCACAATTTTTCAAAATGTAATTAGGTGTTTTTGCATGAAACTGCAAATGGTCAAAAATTAGCGCACAAAAGTTTACTAGGCAACTCTGTCTAGTGAGAGAGCGATCAGCTGACACGTTCTTACGGAAAAAATCAAAATTGTTTTGATTTCTACGTTCCGGGCTACGTACGTACGGGCGTTGCACGTCGGTGAGTTTTCGTTCACATTGCACACTCATAAGATAGGTCGTGTCAGCTGACACGTTTTTGGTACGTACGTTCGTGAGTAATGCGGCAGTAATGCGGCAGTTACCGACGTGCAACGCCCGTACGTACGTAGCCCGGAACGTAGAAATCAAAACAATTTTGATTTTTTCCGTAAGAACGTGTCAGCTTATCGCTCTCTCACTAGACAGAGTTGCCTAATAAACTTTTGTGCGCTAATTTTTGACCGTTTGCAATTTTATGCAAAAACACCTAATTAAAGTTTGAAAAATTGTGAAAATAATTCGAAATAATTATGTAAAAGTGCTGATTATAAATATGTAATCTATTTATACTTATTTAATATGTATTCCGGCCTTTTACAATATCAAAAATTAAATTGGAAAAAGTTGATGTTTCCATAAGCATGCATGCAAACTGGCCAATGGCAACAGTGCTTTGTTGTAAACAATACACACACAAATATGTTATGTACATGTACACAGACGCACACATTGATTCCTACGGGCTTGAGAGTTCGGTCAAACGTCTTCGTACGACAAACGTCCGTACGTACGGCACACGTCGGTGGGTAACTGCCGCATAACTGTCGCATAACCACGGCTTAACGTTGTGTTCCCAATGCTTCTGCCTTCTGTTGTATGGCATGCGTTGGTTTGTTATACGCGTGTAAGTATGTATAGCGAAATTTCAATTAGTAGCGGCGCTTTTTGCGGCAGTTACCCACGAACGTACGTAGAAAAAACGTGTCAGCTGACACGACCTATCTTATGAGTGTGCAATGTAAACGAAAACTCACCGACGTGCAACGCCCGTACGTACGTAGCCCGGAACGTAGAAATCAAAACAATTTTGATTTTTTCCGTAAGAACGTGTCAGCTGATCGCTCTCTCACTAAACAGAGTTGCCTAGTAAACTTTTGTGCGTTAATTTTTGACCGTTTGCAATTTTATGCAAAAACGTCTAATTAAAGTTTGAAAAATTGTGGAAATAATTCGAAATAATTTTGTAAAAGTGCTGATTATAAATATTTAATCTATTTATACTTATTTAATATGTATTCCGGCCTTTTACAATATCAAAAATTAAATTGGAAAAAGTTGATGTTTCCATAAGCATACATGCAAAATGGTCAATGGCAACAGTGCTTATCTGTAAACAATACACACACAAATATGTTATGTACATGTACACAGACGCACCCATTGATTCCTACGCGCTTGAGAGTTCGGTCAAACGTGCTTCGTACGACAAACGTCCTTACGTACGGCACACGTCGGTGGGTAGTAACTGCCGCATATGTTGACGACTTGCTGCTGATCTCCGTTCACTTAAGGTATTAGGTATGTTGTATTTGTAGCTGGGTGTATTGGATTTTGAGTGTGCAAAGGGTTGATTGACCGCTGCATTTTTATGTTTTGTGCGTATCTACCTCCCTTCCAAATATTAAATGCGTGTTAGGGTGATCCTATATTTAAAATTTATGTTTACGAAAATGTAAATATTTTGCTTGCGTGCAAAAGTGCGCAAGTCTAATTTGTCCTTCAATTTAGTAATTATCCATTCAATGTACAACAGAATATATGTATTTATGGTATAATTCTTAAAGGTATACATATGTATATTTCTGGTGCTTCATATAAAATATATAAGTGATAAATTCAAATATTATTATAAATTGCAAGTTATTTCAAAATGTATATTCTTTAGAAAAATGTATTGATATGTGTATGTTGTGAGGATACAAAGTCCTCGGCTTTGGGGTCCTCACATATTGTCTCAGATGACCATTGCGTTTCCTAAAGGAAATTTCCATCCCGAAAACTACAATTTCGCCTTAAACAGAAACGGTATGGCAACGCTTCTGGCAAAACAACAAACATTATGAAAGTTCAAAAATCCCCAAATACGTCAAAAAAATTAGAGTGGAACTACCTTCTTTTTAACACGCTTTTATTAGCTTGGCCTGTATGTAGCGGAATCTTTGAGCTTAATTTTCACCGCTTTCTAGAAGTCCGATTAATTTGAAACTTTGCATACGTATCAAGGACCGATGACAATGCATTAATATAATGGTGTGTTGACATAAGGGCAACGGCCATAAAGTCAATTGGCGTTATTACCAGTTTGAATGGCCATAAGTTTGATTGAAACTTTGCACACGTATCAAGTGTCGATGACAATGCATTAATGTGATGCTGTGGTAACATAAGGTCAACGGCCATAAGGTCAATTGGCATTATTACCACTTTGAGTGGCCATAAGTTTGATTGAAACTTCGCACACGTATCAAGGCTCGATGACAATGCAATAATGTGATGGTGGGTTGACATAAGGTTAACAGACATAAGGTCAATTGAACTTATGACCACCCCAAATGGCCATAGATTTGAAACCTTGCACATAATGCGAAAAACGCATTCCTTTATTAATGATAGAAGTGGATGCATGGCACATCTACGAAAGAGCATACTGGAGCCCTTTTTATTACCACGCTTTTATTAGCTTGGCCTGTATGTAGCGGAATTTTTGAGCTTAATTTTCACCGGTTTCTAGGAGTCCGATTAATTTGAAACTTTGCATACGTATCAAGGATCGATGACAATGCATTAATGTGATGGTGTGGTGACATACGGTCAACGGCCATAAGGTCAATTAGCCTTATTACCACTTTGAATCGCCATAAGTTTGAATGAAACTTTGCACGCATATCAAGCCTCGATGACAATGCATTAATATGATGGTGTGTTGACATAAGGTCAACGGCCATAAGGTCAATTGGCCTTATTACCACTTTGAATGGCCATAAGTTTGATTGAAACTTTGCACACGTATCAAGGATCGATGACAATGCATTAATGTGATTGTGTGGTAACATAATGTCAACGGCCATAAGGTCAATTGGCCTTATTACCACTTTGAATGGCCATAAGTTTGATTGAAACTTTGCACACGTATCAAGGCTCGATGACAATGCAATGATGGGATGGTGGGGTGACATAAGGTTAACGGACATAAGGTCGATTGAACTTATGACCACCCCAAATGGCCATAGATTTGAAACCTTGCACATAATGCGAAAAACGTATTCCTTTATTAATGATAGAAGTGGATGCATGGCACATCTACGAAAGAGCATACTAGAGCCCTTTTTTATACGCTTTTATTAGCTTAACCTGTATCTATCTATGTGTCTATGTATCCATGTATGTATGTAACGGAATCTGGAGTGGAGCCGAGAGCCCCGGTAATGTAGAGCTCCAAACTCCGTTGAAACTTTTGAAGCATTTTAAGATAGGTACTTTTAGCTAGTGCAGGCCACCAGATCATGGCACCATAAAGAAGAATCGGGTGCACAATGGCTGTGTAAATCCAGTAGGTCACCTTAGGGGAGAATCCCAAGGAGGTGCCAATTGCCCTCTTGCAGGTGAACAGCTCCGCTGCTGCCTTCTTGGATCGCTCAACTATATGGTCACTCCATAATAGCTTCCTATGTAGGATGACTCCCAAATACTTGGCTTGATCGCTAAACACTAAGAAAGTACCCCCAATTCTTTGTGGCGTAAGATTTGGTACTTTGTACCTCCTCGTGAAGAGAACAAGCTCGGTTTTATCCGGGTTGGCTTGCATGGCACATCTACGAAAGAGCATACTGGAGCCCTTTTTATTAACACGCTTTTATTAGCTTGGCCTGTAGGTAGCGGAATCTTTGAGCTTAATTTTCACCGGTTTCTAGAAGTCTGATTAATTTGAAACTTTGCATACGTATCAAGGACCGATGACAATGCATTAATGTGATGGTGTGGTGACATAAGGTCAACGGCCATAAAGTCAATTGGCCTTATTACCACTTTGAATGGCCATAAGTTTGATTGAAACTTTGCACAATATCAAGGCTCGATGACAATGCATTAATATGATGGTGTGTTGACATAAGGTCAACGTCCATAAGGTCAATTGGCGTTATTACCACTTTGAATGGCCATAAGTTTGATTGAAACTTTGCACACGTATCAAGGTTCGATGACAATGCATTAATGTGATGGTGTGGTAGCATAAGGTCAACGGCCATAAGGTCAATTGGCCTTATTACCACTTCGAATGGCCATAAGTTTGATTGAAACTTCGCACACGTATCAAGGCTCGATGACAATGCAACAATGTGATGGTGGGTTGACATAAGGTCAATTGAACTTATGACCACCCCAAATGGCCATAGATTTGAAACCTTGCACATAATGCGAAAAATGCATTCCTTTATTAATGATAGAAGTGAATGCATGGCACATCTACGAAAGAGAATACTGGAGCCCCTTTTATTAACACGCTTTTATTAGCTTGGCCTGTATGTAGCGGAATCTTTGAGCTTAATCTTCACCGGTTTCTAGAAGTCTGATTAATTTGAAACTTTGCATACGTATCAAGGACCGATGACAATGCATTAATGTGATGGTGTGGTGACATACGGTCAACGGCCATAAGGTCAATTAGCCTTATTACCACTTTGAATCGCCATAAGTTTGAATGAAACTTTGCACGCATATCAAGCCTCGATGACAATGCATTAATATGATGGTGTGTTGACATAAGGTCAACGTCCATAAGGTCAATTGGCGTTATTACCACTTTGAATGGCCATAAGTTTGATTGAAACTTTGCACACGTATCAAGGTTCGATGACAATGCATTAATGTGATGGTGTGGTAGCATAAGGTCAACGGCCATAAGGTCAATTGGCCTTATTACCACTTCGAATGGCCACAAGTTTGATTGGAACTTTGCACACGTATCAAGGCTCGATGACAATGCAATAATGTGATGGTGGGGTGACATAAGGTTAACGGACATAAGGTCAATTGAACTTATGACCACCCCAAATGGCCATAGATTTGAAACCTTGCACATAATGCGAAAAACGCATTCCTTTATTAATGATAGAAGTGGATGCATGGCACATCTACGAAAGAGGATACTGGAGCCCTTTTTTATACGCTTTTATTAGCTTAATCTGTATCTATCTATGTATCTATGTATCCATGTATGTATGTAACGGAATCTGGAGTGGAGCCGAGAGCCCCGGTAATGCAGAGCTCCAAACTCCGTTGCAACTTTTGAAGCATTTTAAGATAGGTACTTTTAGCTAGTGCAGGCCACCAGATCTTGGCACCATAAAGAAGAATCGGGTGCACAATGGCTGTGTAAATCCAGTAGGTCACCTTAGGGGAGAATCCCAAGGAGGTGCCAATTGCCCTCTTACAGGTGAACAGCTCCGCTGCTGCCTTCTTGGATCGCTCAACTATATGGTCACTCCATAATAGCTTCCTATGCGGGATGACTCCCAAATACTTGACTGATCGCTAAACACTAAGAAAGTACCCCCAATTCTTTGTGGCGTAAGATTTGGTACTTTGTACCTCCTCGCGAAGAGAACAAGCTCGGTTTTATCCGGGTTGGCTTCCAAACCTGTGGCGGGTTGTACTCATGGAGCGGCTCCAGGATGTCAGCTGGGTCCGTTGCCGTCACTTGAACACAGGCTCTAGCCCTTGGTCGTGAGGGGATATCACGCGCCTCCACTACCTGGAGGCGCGCTCCCGGATATACCACCCCTATCAGCGTGACGGCGGCCCTATAGAGGTTGACCGACCTGGCGTCGTCACAGGCAATTAGCTTGAAATTGCCCTGCAACCACCCTGCATCGGTGTAAGATGGCGGTGGACCAGGGTTGTCTTTTTAACTTTAACGGCCACTGTATTGTGCGCGGCCCGATCCACTTCCACTGTTCTTTCGAGATCCTGCCATCTTCGCTGCTCTCGTGTATAATGCCAATGATCTGCCGACCCTTGGCGATTTCGGCAAAAGACCGCGTCCAGCCTCCCTGCGTCTAGCAAACTGAACTAAATAAATAAGAGTTTAAAAAAAACTAAAAACCACGCTTTTATAGCAAACCGAACTAAAAAATAGAAAATAATTTTCAAATTAAAAAGAGTTTATATTACAGTAGTAGAAGGTCAAACAATCGTTTATAGTTAATCACCTCAAAATAAAATTATAATAAAATTTAAGTTATTAACAGAATAATTTAATTCAGATTAAAAAGCGTGGGGTGCATTTGACTACATTTCATATCTTTCCTCTCAGATAGTTGCCAATAGAACGATTGTAACATTCAATATCAAGCACCCCACGCTTTTTACTGTGAATTAAATTATTCTGTTAATAACTTAAATTTTATTATAATTTTATTTTGAGGTGATTAACTATAAACGATTGTTTGACCTTCTACTACTGTTATATAAACTCTTTTTAATTTGAAAATTATTTTCTATTTTTTAGTTCGGTTTGCTATAAAACCGTGTTTTTTTAATTTTTTTAAACTATTATATATTTAGTTCAGTTTGCTATAAAAGCGGGGTTTTTTAATCTTCTAGGCGCTTCCATTTCCAAAATCTTCTAGTCCATTAGCTCTCAATCTTCTCAGCTGTAACTACAATCGTACGATTTTATAGCTTCTCTTATTGTACACTTTCAGGAGTATCTCAGATATGCATGTGTTTGTGTATTGACTCTCCGCTGCTCGTATACGTACATGGTACATATGTGTAGACGCAATTATTGTTTCGTTTATGTAGATACATAATGATTGAATTATTGATGTGAATTCACGTCACTGCTTAGCATCGGCTTAGAGATAGCAGCACCCCTTAGTTTTGCTAATATTCTTAACAATATAAAAATGAATGCCATATTCGGTTGTGATTTTATAACTCAAGAACTCACCTATCCAAACCAAATTTTTAGGCTTTGTTCTGACTATTCAGTAGATGGTTTGTGTTTTGAAATTTTAAGAATCGGATACCACGGTCTCGAGATATAGGCCAAAACGTGGACCCGGGTAGCCCTAGGATGTGTTTGTACAATATGGGTATCAAATGGAAGCTGTTGATGATTGCTATAGTATAGATTATTTTTCATGCCCCTCCGTGACTAGGGTCTCGAGATATAGACCAAAACGTGGACCCGGATAACCCTAGGATGTGTTTGAACCACATGAGTATCCATTGTAAGTTGTTGATAAATGCTAATGAAAAGAGGGCTTTTCTTTTCGCCGGGTAACTAAGGACTCGAGATATAGACCAAAACGTGGACCCGGATAACCCTAGGATGTGTTTGAACTACATGAGTATCCATTCTAAGTTGTTGATAAATGCTAATGAAAAGAGGGCTTTTCTTTTCGCTGGGTAACTATGGACTCGAGATATAGACCAATTGGGAACTCGCCTTCAGCTTAAGAGATTGCATTCTTATGTACTACAACCATTTAAAATGGTATATTCAATCACATAACAATATAATCTTTTTACCTGAAGGCGCTGAAAAGCGCTCAATGTATGGTAAAATTATTTTGAAAAACACACCAAAACCCCATTTGTTTGATCAGATTCATCCCACTTAGCCAGCGGATTATACGTTTTCATACTAACATACATACATCAATAATAGTTTAATCATTTACTAAACGATTTGTTACCTACTTAGCTACGCTCTTTCGCTCTCAAAATTTATGTACTTTCGTCTTAACTAGCTTACTTAATATTCCCACCTACAAACTTACTTGCATTATATTTATATCAACATGTATGTATGTAGCAGGATTTGAAAAGACATCGAACAATATTACGGTGCATCTTTTTTGCATAGAGAAATACATGAATATTTTGTATAGGTAGGTATATATAGCTTTGGCTCTTACCATTAAGAAAATTCAAATTAGGAGAATAAATGACATTGGAGTGTAAACATCGCTGGAGCGTTTTCTTTGGCCTCAACACCATTCTTTAGCAGAATAAACGAAGCAGCCCAATACATTCAGTAGTGTCCGAAATTACCGCGGTGCAAATTATTACATAAAAATGCAAATAGTGTTTTTGTTTAATAATTATTGAAGTTTGTGTGAATTTGTGAAAAGAAGAAATATAGCGCAAAGCGGATTTCCGAGCAAAAAACGGTGAGTTTTGAACTGTTGAAGTGAATTACACGAATGCATGTGTGTTTCCTTATTTGAAAAAACATATGGTGTACCACTATTATTGTAGACATTTTTTTAATTTAATTTATTCTTTTTTAATTGAAACAAAAATGCCACGACCCACACGAGGAAAATATAGGTCGCCGAACGCGTCATGCAAATGCTGCGGTATTACAAAGGCGATCACAGACTGAACGATCACAAGCTAATGCATCGCAGCGTGAACGTAATGCACGAAATAGATCTGTTGTACCTGAAATTATGCTGCTTTTAATTACAACAATCAGATTGATTACAGTATGTACGAATATATTGGAATAATGAACGCAATATGTCCACACTGTGATGCGGCTAAATTTCCAGGTGAAACGCCCGGCATGTGTTGTGCTAATGGCAAAGTGAGATTGCCAGCATTAAAACTCCACCCGAACCATTGTCTTCATTAATTTTTGGGACTTCTGAAAATTCGAAGCACTTTTTAAGTCATATTCAACAATACAATTCGGCATTTCAAATGACTTCTTTTGGTGCTACTAACATTATTAGAGATAATTTTATGCCGATCAGTTTCAATCCCGTGATATTATACTTCATCGCAGAAATGAGCAATTGCAACGTATTTCGGAACTTCATCGTAGTTACGACGCATTACAATACCCAATATTGCATTGGAAAGGTGACGATGGCATCATTTGTATAAATTTCTTAAGTCAAATTTTGCACTTATTTTCAGGTCTACATGTACAGAAAAAAGTTAGTGCCATGAATTTTTATTCATATCGATTGATGGTTCGTCCACAAGAACAAAATTATATCTTGAGATGTGGTAAACTATATCATAAGTACATCGTTGATATGTAAGCCAAAATAGAAACAGAACGTCTTAATTTTATTCATTTCAACCAAGCAAAATTAAGATCTAAACAATATACTCATTTGCAAGATGGGATAGCGAATGATACTAATATTAATCACATCGGACGTTTAACTATATTGCCATCTTCGTACATATATTGGTAGCCCACGGAATATTAACGAATATGCAAAAGACGCAATGTGTTATGTACGAAAATACGGTCGACCGGATCTGTTCATTACATTTACATGTAATCCGCATTGGAATGACATCAAAAACAATTTATTTGCAGGACAGTCGACAACCGATCGTCATGACATTACTGCGCGTGTTTTGCGGATTATGGATTTAGCTGTGAAATTATATGTTTTTGGGGAGGTGCGTTGCCATATGTACTCCATCGAATGGCTGAAAAGGGGATTGCCGCACGCACATATACTAATTTGGCTGGTACATAAAATAACTCCGGATCAAATCGATAACCTTATATCAACTGAAATTCCTGATCACACTGCTGATCCTGAGTTATTTAAAGTTGTCGTTAAAAACATGATACATGGACCGTGCGGTGAACTAAATGTGAATTCACCATGTATGATTGATGAAAAGTGTTCGAAACGATACCCAAGACAATTTACTTCCGACACAATAACGGGCAATGACGCATATCCGTTGTATCGACGTAGATCACCTAATGATAATGGCAAAACGGCAACCATTAGAATGCATAACCAGGAAGTTGAAGTTGATAATCGTTGGGTGGTTCCGTATTGTCCATTATTATCGAAAATATTCAATGCTCATATAAATGTGGAATATTGTAATTCTGTCAAATCCATCAAATATGTTTGCAACTATGTAAATAAAGGGAGCGATATGGCAATTTTCGGTGTTGCTAGTGATAATATAAATGATAAAAATACTCAGTATCAAATGGGGCGCTATATTAGTAGCAACGAAGCTGTCTGGAGGATTATGTCGTTTCCAATGCACGAAAGACATCTTGCGGTTGTTCACTTGGCTGTACATCTTGAGAATGGCCAACGTGTTTATTTTAATGTAGCAAATGTATTGGAAAGAGCAGCACAACCACCAGCAACTACGTTAACACCTTTTTTCAAATTATGCGAAACTGATACATTTGCGTTAACTTTGTCTACAAATTCCAGTTTTTACAAGAAAATCAAATTCAGTTTTAGCTACCTTAAATTTGATTGGGTTTAAACGTCTGGGCTTTGAGAAAGGAAGATTACCTTCTGTAACTAGTCTATGAAATGTGGTATGTTTAAATGGTTTGGAATAATTTGGCCCTATAAGAGAAGGAAATTCTTTAAACAATTTTGTGTATTGATTTTCTATTGAAAAAATTTTTGGGGGAGAGATGTTACAATAGTACGAAATTGTGTTAACTGATAAATTTGTTAACGGATCTATTAAACATTTGTTTTTAATATCAATAAGAAGTCCGTATTTGCATAAAAAATCTGCACCTATAATCGGTTTCGCTATATCAGCAAGCAAAAACACAAAAGGAAATTCCCGCCTCAAACCTAAATTAACATTTACAATTTTTTTCCATGTGTAAAAATCGTTGAACCATTAGCTGCTGTTAAGATAATATCTGATGATTTTTTGTACACGAGAATTTCGAAGCTGGAAGCACTGAAATTTCGGCACCACTATCAATCAAAAACTTTAACTTGTTTTCTTTGTAAAATATAAATAAGCGACGAGTTGATATTTCTGAAATTCCGTTATTTGTCGCTGCAACAACGGAACATTTTAGTTTGTTGCATTACTATTTTTTATAAACGCACATTGTTCTTCACATGTTCCTGTTGTTGTTGTAGCAATAAGGTTGCTCCCCGAAGGCTTGGGGAGTGTTATCGATGTAATGGTCCTTTGCCGGATACAGATCCGGTACGCTCCGGTACCACAGCACCATTAAGGTGCTAGCCCGACCATCTCGGGAACGATTTATGTGGCCACATTAAACCTTCAGGCCATCCCCTCCCTCCCCACCCCCAAGTTCCATGAGGATCTTGGGGTTGCCAGAGCCTCGTCTGTTAGTGAAACAGGATTCGCCTGGTTCTTCACATCTCCAAGCTTTATTCCCGAATTTGTAATGATATCTACATAACCAGTTGGGATTATCACGAGATTTCGAACGATATCTAACAGGACTTCTAAAACTATTTCTACTTGTTGAACGTGATCTTGAATAATTCTGACTAATTTCTTTTTTAATTTCACTTAATTCCAAAGATAATTTTTGAAAATTTTCACAAATTAAAAATGTTGTCTTAAACAAATTAGTGATAATAGAATTTTCTCCTTTAGAATTTTGAGAACTATTTATCAAAGCAATTTCATTTTTACTGATAATTTCCCAAATGTTATCAGCTAATTTAGTTAGATCATTTATGTCATTGAAATTCGAACTTGTTGAAATTACATTCAAGTTTTTGGGTAATTTTCGCATCCAAAGTTTCTTTAAAATTTCTTGGCTAAAACTAGAACGAGAAAGATCGGTAAAATTCCGAAGGTTTGCGGTCACCCATTTCAGAATCGGACAACACTTTATCTAACTTCGCATTCTCACTTAAGGAATGTCTTTCAATCAAAATTTGTTTTAATGCAGAATATTTATTTATTTCTGGTGGGTTTTGAATAAAATCTAAAATGGTCAGTATGACCTCCTGAGGTAATGCTGTAATAATATACTCGTATTTAGTTCTTTCTTGAGTAATTTTTTTGGTATTAAACTGCATCTCAGCATGTATTAACCATTCTTCAGGACAATTTGTCCAAAACTGAGGAAGTTTTACATGAGTAGAAAAAATTTCGTTATTGTTTCGATTCGCATATGGATTTATTAGGCCATTTTGCGAGGAAACATCTTCTAAATCAATAGCGAATCGTTAACCCGATGTGTTGGTGTATGATACATAATAAATTAAATTAATTGAAATAAATTCTCAAAAGTAGACGTTATTGGTGATAATTAAAAATAATATTTAAGATCTCTGGAAAAGAGCGTTTACAATTTAAAATTTTTACCAGATAAAAATAAAATAAATCTTTATTATTGACCAAAAGAAAAATTTATAGTAGCAAATTTTTATCTGAGTTACTGAATTACACAAAAGTGATATTAAACTAGAAAAAGAATGACAATAATACGTAAATGATATTATTATAAAACAATATCATATCAATTCGCATATCACTGAATGAAATATAATAGGTTTATCAATATATAATTTTTGTAAATAAATAGTTACGTATTGCTCTTATGTTGGCTTTTCTGTTGTTATTTTGATTGTTGTTATAAATATTGATGTAAATTTAATGTTCTATCAGTTTCATACATTTGTTTTTTCTGTTGTTGCCAATTGTAGATACGTTTGTTTCGATTACAAGCTCAAAATGCACAATATATACGTTTCAGTTTCCTTATTTATTTATCTCTATTTTTGTTACTTCTCACTAACTTTTAATAGTCTTGCATCACCAACTTTCGACTTTCGTTCTAAATTTTTATTTTCAATTTTGAATTTCAAGCAATCAATTTTCTTTTCTTTTAAAATAACGTTTCATTTGCCAAACTCTTAAATAACTTCAAAACTTATATTTCTTTCATTTATTTTAATGTACGCATATGTTCCAATTTTTATTGTTTCTATTTCTGTCACATTTTCAAATTTTGACTTCTATTTTTATACTCAGTTGAGCAGAGCTCACAGAGTATATTAAGTTTGATTGGATGACGGTTGGTTGTACAGGTATAAAGGAATCGAGATAGATATAGACTTCCATATATCAAAAAAATCAGGATCGTAAAAAAATTTGATTGAGCCATGTCCGTCCGTCCGTCCGTTAACACGATAACTTGAGTAAATTTTGAGGTAAATTGATGAAATTTGGTATGTAGTTTCCTGGGCACTCATCTCAGATCGCTATTTAAAATGAACGATATCGGACTATAACCACGTCCACTTTTTTGATATCGAAAATTTCGAAAAACTGAAAAATTGCGATAATTCATTGCCAAAGACGGATAAAGCGATGAAACTTGGTAGGTGGGTTAACCTTATAACGCATAATAGAATATTAGTAAGATTTTGGACAATGGGCGTGGCACCGCCCACTTTTAAAAGAAGGTAATTTAAAATTTTGCAAGCTGTAATTTGGCAGTCGTTGAAGATATCATGATGAAATTTGGCAGGAACGTTACTCCTATTACTATATGTACGCTTAATAAAAATTAGCAAAATCGGAGAAGGACCACGCCCACTTTTAAAAAAATTTTTTTTTAAGTAAAAATTTAACAAAAAATTTAATATCTTTGCAGTATATAAGTAAATTATATCAACATTCAACTCCATAATGATATGGTGCAACAAAATACAAAAATAAAAGAAAATTTCAAAATGCGCGTGGCTCCGCCCTTTTTCATTTAATTTGTCTAGGATACTTTTAATGCCATAAGTCGAACAAAAATTTACCAATCCTTTTGAAATTTGGTAGGAGCATAGATATTATGACGTTAACTGTTTTCTGTGAAAATGGGCGAAATCGGTTGAAGCCACGCCCAGTTTTTAAACACAGTCATCCGTCTGTCCTTCCGCATGGCCGTTAACATGATAACTTGAGCAAAAATCGACATATCTTTACTGAACTTAGTTCACGGACTTATCTGAACTCACCTTATCTTGGTATAAAAAATGAACGAAATCCGACTATGAGCACGGCCACTTTTTCGATATCGAAAATTTCGAAAAATGAAAAAAATGCCATAGTTGTATACCAAATATGAAAAGAGGGATGAAACATGGTAATTGCATTGGTTTATTGACGCAAATATAACTTTAGAAAAAACTTTGTAAAATGGTTGTGACACCTACCATATTAAGTAGAAGAAAATGAAAAAGTTCTGCAGGGCGAAATAAAGAACCCTTGAAATCTTGGCAGGTATTACATATATAAATAAATTAGCGGTATCCAACAGATGATGTTCTGGGTCACCCTGGTCCACATTTTGGTCGATATCTGGAAAACGCCTTCACATACACAACTGCCACCACTCCCTTTTAAAGCTCTCATTAATACCTTTAATTTGATACCAATATCGTACAAACACATTCTAGAGTCACCCCTGGTCCACCTTTATGGCGATATCTCGAAAAGGCGTCCACCTATAGAACTAAGCCCCACGCCCTTTTAAAATACTCATTAACACTTTTCATTTGATACCCATATCGTACAAACACATTCTAGAGTCACCCCTGGTCCACCTTTATGGCGATATTTCGAGACGGCGTCCACCTATGGAAATAAGGATTACTCCCTTTGAAAATACTCATTAACACCTTTCATTTGATACCCATATCGTACAAACAAATTCTAGAGTCAACCCTGATCCACCTTTATGGCGATATCCCTAAATGGCGTCCACCTATAGAACTATGGCCCACTCCCTCATAAAATACTCTTTAATGCCTTTCATTTGATACACATGTCATACAAACACATTCCAGGGCTTCCCTCGGTACATTTTCCTGCATGGTTATTTTCCCTTATGTTGTCACCATAGCTCTCAACTGAGTATGTAATGTTCGGGTACACCCGAACTTAACCTTCCTTACTTGTTTTAACTTCATATTGTATATTTTTTTTTCTTTTTTAACTTTCATTTACAATATCATATTCTTGTTCGCAAATTTTAATAATTATTATTTCCTGCCAAATTTGTTTTGTCATAGGTGTTAGGAATTTGTTTTGTAGCCTTGTCGCAGCATTCACTTTTTGTATTTTGGTATCAATGAAATTCTCAATTCTTTTGTTTTTTTTTATTTATTTTGTTATACACCAATTTCACGGTAAAGATGATAATGGATGGTAAAGGTGATGGTCAGGGGGAATTCGAATCAGCGTTGTAATTATTAGGCAAGATCGCCAATTGTAGTTATATGAATAACTTGGTTGGTTAAAATATTTTTATATTTAATTTAAATCGTTTCTATCGAACCCAATTTTTTATGTCATGAAAACTTTTGATAATTACAAAATCACTATTGAAAATTAAAATATTGGTAAAACATATTAAAATTACAAAGTTCAAAGTAACTTAAGCACTACGTTAAATGAAAATAATAAGAACCCTACATAGTGATATAGAAGTATTACATATATGCTCTAAGCTCTACGCATTGGTGCGGTCAGTGCACGGACTTTTAAAAAGAGAATGTTCGTAGGCGAAAAATTAAAATAGTGGTAGAAGTTGGTAGATTTTTTTTTTTTTTTTCAAGAAAACAATAGCTACATTTTATATTTGTACAAAACAATTCATATTTTATTGTAAAACAGATAAAGCAATTTCACGGAAATAACACTTAAAAAAAATGTAAACAAAACAAAAAAATGCATTTAAATTTGTATATACATAGCTAATGCCCATATCATACTTTCTTCTTTCCTGTATTTTGAGCTTGAAATCTGAGGAAACTTTACCGATACGTCTCATTACAACAACAATTTTCCAATGTACCAGTATTTTTCTGCCACAAAATAACTGACTTTGGCATGTTATCGTTTACTTAAACATTTTTTTATTTTCGTTCAAAATTATTCATAAAAAACTGAAGAAAATATAGCAGGAAAATATTTGCTACACATCTTTCATAAACAAATTTATTTGTTGTTTGAATTTGTGTACAAATTTTTCAAAATAAAAACCGAATTTCAACAAAAAAATTGTCAGAAAAAAACAAAAGAAAAATCTAGTTCCATATGGGTGTTATTAAATACAAGGAATAAAATCACATTCTACAAAGTAAAATTTTTTATACAATTTTATTAATTTAATTGGAGGCTGAAATAAAGTCCGTCCGATACAATACTCTTTTATTAATATTTGATTGGAAATGCTTGAAATTTTTAATCCATTACGCTTAACGGTTTTTATGTCGTTCATTATAGCTGCGGCTGCACTACTGTGAGATAATATTGCTAAGGAACACATTTATTCACTCAAATTTTCTTTTAGATGACCCTTTTCAGTTCCCAATTTTATCCATCCTTTAAAAATATCGTCGGAAAATATCTTTTCTATTATTTCCTTATCATATAACATTAATGATCGCCATTCGTTGTTAAGAATTTCCATGGAAGTCTTGTGAAATGGAAAACTTTAAGTAAGGGAACAATCATTGTCATTTGACTAGAATTAATATTTTTTTCATCAACATTTTCTAAAAGGTGTAACTTTTAGCCTTCGAAATTGAGTCGTTTCGTACTTTCCTTACAAAGGCAAATGTTGGTAGATTTTTGGGCTTTGGTGGTAGAAGTGGTAGAAAATGAAAATGGGCTAAAAAGTTGGTAGATCTACCAATAAAGTGGTAAAGTCCGTGCACTGGGTGGGGTGCTGAGATGTGCTCTATTTATTTATTTTTTAAATCACCCATTAATTATTTTTTTTTATACATTTTGATTTTACACTCACTTTTCACTACTTTACGCTCTTTATCATTATGCCTTTTCTACATTGTTTCGCGCCTACAAAAGGGAGGTTGCAATTAACTTTTTTCCTTTTATTTTACACTTTGTGCACCTCCCACTTAAATGTGCTCGCTGGTATACAATTACTTCTTTCCCTTTTATCTATATCGACATTTTTTATTAAAAACTTTCCACCTTAATTAAAATATTAGTAGAGGGACTCATGTAACCTTATAAATGCCCTATAAAATGTGTAAACGTATAAATTTATCTAGTGCGTAAGCGAGCTGTCAAATTTTGTATGAACAAGTAAGGAAGGTTAAGTTCGGGTGTAACCGAACATTACATACTCAGTTGAGAGCTATGTTGACAACATAAGGGAAAATAACCATGTAGGAAAATGAACCGAGGGAAACCCTGAAATGTGTTTGTATGACATGCGTGTCAAATGAAAGGCATTAAAGAGTATTTTATGAGGGAGTGGGCCATAGTTCTATAGGTGGACGTCATTTAGGGATATAGCCATAAAGGTGGATCAGGGTTGACTCTAGAATGCGTTTGTACGATATGGGTATCAAATGAAAGGTGTTAATGAGTATTTTAAAAGGGAGTAATCCTTAGTTCCATAGGTTGACGCCGTTTCGAGATATCGCCATAAAGGTGGACCAGGGGTGACCCTAGAATTTGTTTGTACAATATGGGCATCAAACGAATGGTGTTAATGAGTATTTTAAAAGGGAGTGGGCCTTAGTTCTATAGGTGGATGCCGTTTCGAAATATCGCCATAAAAGTGGACGAGGGGTGACTCTAGAATGTGTTTGTACGATATGGGTATCAAATTAAAGGTATTAATGAGGGTTTTAAAAGCGAGTGGTGGTTGTTGTATAGGTGACCACCTTTTCGAGATATCGCCATAAAGGTGGAGCAGGGGTGACTCTAGAATGCGTTTGTACGATATGGGTATCAAATGAAAGGTGTTAATGAGTATTTTAAAAGGGAGTAATCCTTAGTTCCATAAGTGGACGCCGTTTCGAGATATCGCCATAAAGGTGGACCAGGGGTGACCCTAGAATTTGTTTGTACAATATGGGTATCAAAAGAAAGGTGTTAATGAGTATTTTAAAAGGGAGTAATCCTTAGTTCCATAGGTGGACGCCGTTTCGAGATATCGCCATAAAGGTTGGCCAGGGGTGACTCTAGAATTCGTTTGTGCAATATGGTTATCAAAAGAAAGGTGTTAATGAGTATTTTAAAAGGGAGTAATCCTTAGTTCCATAGGTGGACGCCGTTTCGAGATATCGTCATAAAGGTGGACCAGGGTGACCCTAGAATTTGTTTGTACAATATGGGTATCAAAAGAAAGATGTTAATGAGTATTTTAAAAGGGAGTAATCCTTAGTTCCATAGGTGGACGCCGTTTCGAGATATCGCCATAAAGGTGGACCAGGGGTGACCCTAGAATATGTTTGTACAATATGGGCATCAAACGAAAGGTGTTAATGAGTATTTTAAAAGGGAGTGGGCCTTAGTTCTATAGGTGGAGGCCGTTTCGAAATATCGCCACAAACGTGGACCAGGGGTGACTCTAGAATGTGTTTGTACGATATGGGTATCAAATTAAAGATATTAATGAGGGTTTTAAAAGGGAGTGGTGGTTGTTGTATAGGTGGTCGCATTTTCGAGATATCGTCATAAAGGTGGACCAGGGGTGACCCTAGAATTTGTTTGTACAATATGGGTATCAAAAGAAAGGTGTTAATGAGTATTTTAAAAGGTAGTAATCCTTAGTTCCATAGGTGGACGCCGTTTCGAGATATCGCCATAAAGGTGGGCCAGGGGTGACTCTAGAATTCGTTTGTGCAATATGGGTATCAAACGAAAGGAGTTAATGAGTATATTAAAAGGGAGTGGGCCTTAGTTCTATAGGTGGACGCCTTTTCGAGGTATCGAAATAAAGGTGGACCAGGGGTGACTCTAGACTTTGTTTGTGCGATATGGGTATCAAATTAAAGGTGTTAATGAGTATTTTTAAAAGGGAGTGGGCCTTCGCTCTATAGGTGTTCGCCTTTTCGAGATATCGCCATAAAGGTGGACCAGGGGTGACTTTAGAATATGTTTGTACGATATGGGTATCAAATGAAAGGTGTTAATGAGTATTTTAAAAGGGCGTGGGGCTTAGTTCTATAGGTGGACGCCTTTTCGAGATATCGCCATAAAGGTGAACCAGGGGTGACTCTAGAATGAGTTTGTACGATATGGGTATCAAATTAAAGGCATTAATGAGAGTTTTAAAAGGGAGTGGTGGTAGTTGTATATGTGAAGGCGTTTTCCAGATATCGACCAAAATGTGGACCAGGGTTACCCAGAACATTATCTGTTGGATACCGCTAATTTATTTATATATGTAATACCTGCCAAGATTTTAAGGGTTTTTTATTTCGCCCTGCAGAACTTTTTCATTTTCTTCTACATAATATGGTAGGTGTCACAACCATTTTATAAAGTTTTTTCTAAAGTTATATTTCGCGTCAATAAAACAATCCAATTACCTTACCATGTTTCATCCCTCTTTTCGTATTTGGTATAGAATTTTGGCATTTTTTTCCTTTTTCGTAATTTTCGATATCGAAAAAGTGGGCGTGGTCATAGTCGGATTTCGTTCGTTTTTCATACCAAGATAAAGTGAGTTCAAGTAAGCACGTGAACTAAGTTCATTAAAGATATGTCGATTTTTGCTCAAGTTATCGTGTTAACGGCCATGCGGAAGGACAGACGGACGACTGTGTATAAAAACTGGGCGTGGCATCAACTGATTCGGCCCATTTTCACAGAAAACAGTTAACGTCATAAAATCTATGCCCGTAACAAATTTCAAAAGGATTGGTTAATTTTTGTTCGACTTATGGCGTTAAAATTATCCTAGACAAATTAAATGAAAAAGCGCGGAGCCACGCCCATTTTGAAATTTTCTTTTATTTTTGTATTTTGTTGCACCACATCATTACTAAAGTTGAATGTTGACATAATTTACTTATATACTGTAAAGATATTAAATTTTTTGTTAAAATTTTACATTTTATTGGTAAATTTAATAGCCTTGTTTAATATAATTTGATGATTTTGATTGAGCTTTAGGCCAGATTATTGAATAAAACTTCTTTTTTAGTAGTATTCAAAATATATTTATTCTTCGATATTTCGACTTCAATCTGAAGTCATCATCAAGAATCTACGAAAAGAAAACAATTAACATTTTTAAACATACATTTCCGTAGCAAAAATACGACTTACACATATGGATATGTATGATCGACTGAACAGAAATTATGACAACATAATTTTAGTAAAAACAAAAGAGCGAAAAATATAAATAAAGATAAATCAAAAACTCCCGCGAATATAAACAATTTCATGTACCGCAAGTGTAAACAAAAAACATATGTATACAATAAAAAATGTGTCAACAAAAAATAAAAATATATATATATATATATGTATGTACGTATTTAATGTATGTTATGCTCTCAGCATTGCTAGAGTTATTGTTCCAGCTTAAGTTTAGTGAGTGTGCTTAACTAACAGCAGCGTGATGTTGTTGTTTTAAGACCAAATTTCTGTAGGTTTGTGCACAATGGTCTACATCTGATTTAAAATTCATTTTTATATCATTAGGGGTGTTCAAAATGTGTAAGGTTTCTAAAATGAAGCGCTTATTATAATGTTTTTCATGTTCCAGAATGGTTACGTTTTCAAAATCTGGATAGTGTCCCGTTTCTTTGCAATGAGCAGCCAATGCTGTCTTGTTTTCTGGATTATTATTTCTCAATTTAATATTCGATTTGTGGGCGGAAAGCCTCGTCTTTAGTTTAAGTTTAGTTGTCCCTACATATACTTGTTCGCATACGTGGGACCCGTCGCCGTTACATGGAATTTTGTACACCACGTTGGATTTCTCATGATTTGGTATTTTGTCCTTTAAATTACTATAAATTGGTCGTAGAGTGTTGTTGTAAGTAAACGCGATTTCATATTTCTCTTTGTCATATAAATTTGAACCCTTGATTCTTTCAGACACTCCCGGGATATATGTCATTGATTTATAAATTTTATCACCTTTCTCGGTTGTATTATTATTGGCGTTCGCTGTGTGATGTTTGTGAATCAGTTTGTTTATAAGGGACCTGGGAAAAGAATTTTGTTCCAGGGTTTTTCTAATTATGGCTATGTTTTTGTTGTGAAACATCTTATCACTTATGTTAAGAACCCTTCTTATAAAATTTTTCGCTGTGTTCAAAATAGTGTTGGGTGCGTGTTTGGAATTATAATTGATAAGTCTACCCGAAGCTGTTTGTTTTTTATACCAATCAATGTATAACTTATTATTATTTTTAATTATTAATGTGTCAAGGTAGGGAAGTCTGTTATTTTTCTCCACTTCCATAGTAAATCGTATGGATTTGTAATATGTATTAAGTAGTTTAAGCATGTTTTCCATTTCGCTCGTTTTGACGATGGCAAATAAGTCGTCAACGTATTTGGTTAGCAATCGGGGTTTGCTTTTTGATTCCATCTCGTATCTTGTTAGCAGTTCATCTAAAACAATGTCAGCTATCACTGGGGAGGCTGGAGATCCCATTGGCATACCTGATCGTTGTTCGTAAATTTTGTCGTTGTATTTAAAATATCTGTTGTCCCTCACGCAAAATTTTAATATGTTCATGAATAATTCTTTTGTTAAACATGTGTGCTCTTTAATGTCAGTCCACCTGGAGGCAATGATGTCGATAGCCGCATCCACGGGAATGCTGGGAAACAAAGAAACCACGTCAAACGACACCAAACTCTCATCATCGTAAATGTATGTGTCTTTAACTTTTTCTTTGAACTCTGTGGAATCTTTGACATTGTATTTCGAAGATTTTGTAATATTTTTAAGTATACGGACTACATATTTACATAAGTTATAGGAAGGGGACCCGATGGATGAGCAAATCGGGCGCAGCGGTATGCCATCTTTATGGATTTTTGGTAAACCATAAATCCTGGGAGGATTTGCAACTTTGGAAATTAGGAAGTTCTTTTCTTTTTCTTCTATGTGGCCATTTTTAAACATTTTCATTACTAATTCATTGTTTTTGTCCTGTAGCTTTGTTGTGGGATCTCTTTTTAGGACCCTGTAATCAGAAATATTGTTCACAATAATTTGCATTTTCCTCGTGTAATCATTTTTCTCCATCGCTACAGTGACATTGCCCTTATCCGCATTGAGTATCAGAATTTGTTTGTTGTTTTTGAGAAACTTTTTTGTAGAATGTAAAGTCTCGCACATGAATTTGTCAAGAAATGAGTGTGTACTCTTTTTCATGTATTCTTGTATCAATACCGTGAAATTGTTTCTTTCGATTTCTTGCCTTTCTTTATTTTGCACGGTTTGGATAATATTTTCTCCGTCGGCTATACATTTGAAAAGGGGGGAATTTTTCTTTTTCTAATGGTAAAACATGTTTTGGACCTAGAGATAAAAGCCATTGTGTGTCTTTGGGGATGTCTAAAGATGTTGTGTTGCAAAAATATTCTGGTACCGCCCTAATGTTGTACTTTTCTTTTTCTTTCTCTCTTAAGTTTTCGTATTTAATAATTTGTGTATTTCTCACTTTTTTGCTAAGATTATTTATTAGGAAATCCTCGCTCTCAAAGAATGCCGTTGAGTGATACGGGTCGAGGTTTAGTGTTATTTCTGCTTTTAGTCTACTTTTCAATTTTTCTTTTTGTCTTCGTAGATCATGCTTTATACGTATAATGAGGTTAAGGAGTTTTATTTGCCCATTCTCTATGTACCTTGACACAACTTTTTTAAACTTACATGGGATTTTATTGTTGTTGATATTGTTGTTGATGGTGTATGTGATGTTCTTGGTTGCATCTATGATGAACTTTGGAACCAAACCGCTTCTTTTGCACCTCTCCAAAAATTTTGTCGATTCTGCCAGTCGAGTGATTTGTTGTGTGGTTTGTTGGTAGCGTCTAATTGATCTTTTCGTGTGAGTGTCATACTTGACTTTGATTGTTTTATACACTTTGTGTGTATTGTTTTTTCGGTGTGCTCTCCGATTCTCCATTTTATTGGTAAATTTAATAGCCTTGTTTAATATAATTTGATGATTTTGATTGAGCTTTAGGCCAGATTATTGAATAAAACTTCTTTTTTAGTAGTATTCAAAATATATTTATTTTTCGATATTTCGACTTCAATCTGAAGTCATCATCAAGAATCTACGAAAAGAAAACAATTAACATTTTTAAACATACATTTCCGTAGCAAAAATACGACTTACACATATGGATATGTATGATCGACTGAACAGAAATTATGACAACATAATTTTAGTAAAAACAAAAGAGCGAAAAATATAAATAAAGATAAATCAAAAACTCCCGCGAATATAAACAATTTCATGTACCGCAAGTGTAAACAAAAAACATATGTATACAATAAAAAATGTGTCAACAAAAAATAAAAATATATATATATATATATATGTATGTACGTATTTAATGTATGTTATGCTCTCAGCATTGCTAGAGTTATTGTTCCAGCTTAAGCTTAGTGAGTGTGCTTAACTAACAGCAGCGTGATGTTGTTGTTTTAAGACCAAATTTCTGTAAGTTTGTGCACAATGGTCTACATCTGATTTAAAATTCATTTTTATATCATTAGGGGTGTTCAAAATGTGTAAGGTTTCTAAAATGAAGCGCTTATTATAATGTTTTTCATGTTCCAGAATGGTTACGTTTTCAAAATCTGGATAGTGTCCCGTTTCTTTGCAATGAGCAGCCAATGCTGTCTTGTTTTCTGTATTATTATTTCTCAATTTAATATTCGATTTGTGGGCGGAAAGCCTCGTCTTTAGTTTAAGTTTAGTTGTCCCTACAAGAATCCAACGTGGTGTACAAAATTCCATGTAACGGCGACGGGTCCCACGTATGCGAACAAGTATATGTAGGGACAACTAAACTTAAACTAAAGACGAGGCTTTCCGCCCACAAATCGAATATTAAATTGAGAAATAATAATCCAGAAAACAAGACAGCATTGGCTGCTCATTGCAAAGAAACGGGACACTATCCAGATTTTGAAAACGTAACGAAGTTTTATTCAATAATCTGGCCTAAAGCTCAATCAAAATCATCAAATTATATTAAACAAGGCTATTAAATTTACCAATAAAATGGAGAATCGGAGAGCACACCGAAAAAACAATACACACAAAGTGTATAAAACAATCAAAGTCAAGTATGACACTCACACGAAAAGATCAATTAGACGCTACCAACAAACCACACAACAAATCACTCGACTGGCAGAATCGACAAAATTTTTGGAGAGGTGCAAAAGAAGCGGTTTGGTTCCAAAGTTCATCATAGATGCAACCAAGAACATCACATACACCATCAACAACAATATCAACAACAATAAAATCCCATGTAAGTTTAAAAAAGTTGTGTCAAGGTACATAGAGAATGGGCAAATAAAACTCCTTAACCTCATTATACGTATAAAGCATGATCTACGAAGACAAAAAGAAAAATTGAAAAGTAGACTAAAAGCAGAAATAACACTAAACCTCGACCCGTATCACTCAACGGCATTCTTTGAGAGCGAGGATTTCCTAATAAATAATCTTAGCAAAAAAGTGAGAAATACACAAATTATTAAATACGAAAACTTAAGAGAGAAAGAAAAAGAAAAGTACAACATTAGGGCGGTACCAGAATATTTTTGCAACACAACATCTTTAGACATCCCCAAAGACACACAATGGCTTTTATCTCTAGGTCCAAAACATGTTTTACCATTAGAAAAAGAAAAATTCCCCCTTTTCAAATGTATAGCCGACGGAGAAAATATTATCCAAACCGTGCAAAATAAAGAATGGCAAGAAATCGAAAGAAACAATTTCACGGTATTGATACAAGAATACATGAAAAAGAGTACACACTCATTTCTTGACAAATTCATGTGCGAGACTTTACATTCTACAAAAAAGTTTCTCAAAAACAACAAACAAATTCTGATACTCAATGCGGATAAGGGCAATGTCACTGTAGCGATGGAGAAAAATGATTACACGAGGAAAATGCAAATTATTGTGAACAATATTTCTGATTACAGGGTCCTAAAAAGAGATCCCACAACAAAGCTACAGGACAAAAACAATGAATTAGTAATGAAAATGTTTAAAAATGGCCACATAGAAGAAAAAGAAAAGAACTTCCTAATTTCCAAAGTTGCAAATCCTCCCAGAATTTATGGTTTACCAAAAATCCATAAAGATGGCATACCGCTGCGCCCGATTTGCTCATCCATCGGGTCCCCTTCCTATAACTTATGTAAATATGTAGTCCGTATACTTAAAAATATTACAAAATCTTCGAAATACAATGTCAAAGATTCCACAGAGTTCAAAGAAAAAGTTAAAGACACATACATTTACGATGATGAGAGTTTGGTGTCGTTTGACGTGGTTTCTTTGTTTCCCAGCATTCCCGTGGATGCGGCTATCGACATCATTGCCTCCAGGTGGACTGACATTAAAGAGCACACATGTTTAACAAAAGAATTATTCATGAACATATTAAAATTTTGCGTGAGGGACAATAGATATTTTAAATACAACGACAAAATTTACGAACAACGATCAGGTATGCCAATGGGATCTCCAGCCTCCCCAGTGATAGCTGACATTGTTTTAGATGAACTGCTAACAAGATACGAGATGGAATCAAAAAGCAAACCCCGATTGCTAACCAAATACGTTGACGACTTATTTGCCATCGTCAAAACGAGCGAAATGGAAAACATGCTTAAACTACTTAATACATATTACAAATCCATACGATTTACTATGGAAGTGGAGAAAAATAACAGACTTCCCTACCTTGACACATTAATAATCAAAAATAATAATAAGTTATACATTGATTGGTATAAAAAACAAACAGCTTCGGGTAGACTTATCAATTATAATTCCAAACACGCACCCAACACTATTTTGAACACAGCGAAAAATTTTATAAGAAGGGTTCTTAACATAAGTGATAAGATGTTTCACAACAAAAACATAGCCATAATTAGAAAAACCCTGGAACAAAATTCTTTTCCCAGGTCCCTTATAAACAAACTGATTCACAAACATCACATAGCGAACGCCAATAATAATACAACCGAGAAAGGTGATAAAATTTATAAATCAATGACATATATCCCGGGAGTGTCTGAAAGAATCAAGGGTTCAAATTTATATGACAAAGAGAAATATGAAATCGCGTTTACTTACAACAACACTCTACGACCAATTTATAGTAATTTAAAGGACAAAATACCAAATCATGAGAAATCCAACGTGGTGTACAAAATTCCATGTAACGGCGACGGGTCCCACGTATGCGAACAAGTATATGTAGGGACAACTAAACTTAAACTAAAGACGAGGCTTTCCGCCCACAAATCGAATATTAAATTGAGAAATAATAATCCAGAAAACAAGACAGCATTGGCTGCTCATTGCAAAGAAACGGGACACTATCCAGATTTTGAAAACGTAACCATTCTGGAACATGAAAAACATTATAATAAGCGCTTCATTTTAGAAACCTTACACATTTTGAACACCCCTAATGATATAAAAATGAATTTTAAATCAGATGTAGACCATTGTGCACAAACCTACAGAAATTTGGTCTTAAAACAACAACATCACGCTGCTGTTAGTTAAGCACACTCACTAAACTTAAGCTGGAACAATAACTCTAGCAATGCTGAGAGCATAACATACATTAAATACGTACATACATATATATATATATATATTTTTATTTTTTGTTGACACATTTTTTATTGTATACATATGTTTTTTGTTTACACTTGCGGTACATGAAATTGTTTATATTCGCGGGAGTTTTTGATTTATCTTTATTTATATTTTTCGCTCTTTTGTTTTTACTAAAATTATGTTGTCATAATTTCTGTTCAGTCGATCATACATATCCATATGTGTAAGTCGTATTTTTGCTACGGAAATGTATGTTTAAAAATGTTAATTGTTTTCTTTTCGTAGATTCTTGATGATGACTTCAGATTGAAGTCGAAATATCGAAAAATAAATATATTTTGAATACTACTAAAAAAGAAGTTTTATTCAATAATCTGGCCTAAAGCTCAATCAAAATCATCAAATTATATTAAACAAGGCTATTAAATTTACCAATAAAATGGAGAATCGGAGAGCACACCGAAAAAACAATACACACAAAGTGTATAAAACAATCAAAGTCAAGTATGACACTCACACGAAAAGATCAATTAGACGCTACCAACAAACCACACAACAAATCACTCGACTGGCAGAATCGACAAAATTTTTGGAGAGGTGCAAAAGAAGCGGTTTGGTTCCAAAGTTCATCATAGATGCAACCAAGAACATCACATACACCATCAACAACAATATCAACAACAATAAAATCCCATGTAAGTTTAAAAAAGTTGTGTCAAGGTACATAGAGAATGGGCAAATAAAACTCCTTAACCTCATTATACGTATAAAGCATGATCTACGAAGACAAAAAGGAAAATTGAAAAGTAGACTAAAAGCAGAAATAACACTAAACCTCGACCCGTATCACTCAACGGCATTCTTTGAGAGCGAGGATTTCCTAATAAATAATCTTAGCAAAAAAGTGAGAAATACACAAATTATTAAATACGAAAACTTAAGAGAGAAAGAAAAAGAAAAGTACAACATTAGGGCGGTACCAGAATATTTTTGCAACACAACATCTTTAGACATCCCCAAAGACACACAATGGCTTTTATCTCTAGGTCCAAAACATGTTTTACCATTAGAAAAAGAAAAATTCCCCCTTTTCAAATGTATAGCCGACGGAGAAAATATTATCCAAACCGTGCAAAATAAAGAAAGGCAAGAAATCGAAAGAAACAATTTCACGGTATTGATACAAGAATACATGAAAAAGAGTACACACTCATTTCTTGACAAATTCATGTGCGAGACTTTACATTCTACAAAAAAGTTTCTCAAAAACAACAAACAAATTCTGATACTCAATGCGGATAAGGGCAATGTCACTGTAGCGATGGAGAAAAATGATTACACGAGGAAAATGCAAATTATTGTGAACAATATTTCTGATTACAGGGTCCTAAAAAGAGATCCCACAACAAAGCTACAGGACAAAAACAATGAATTAGTAATGAAAATGTTTAAAAATGGCCACATAGAAGAAAAAGAAAAGAACTTCCTAATTTCCAAAGTTGCAAATCCTCCCAGGATTTATGGTTTACCAAAAATCCATAAAGATGGCATACCGCTGCGCCCGATTTGCTCATCCATCGGGTCCCCTTCCTATAACTTATGTAAATATGTAGTCCGTATACTTAAAAATATTACAAAATCTTCGAAATACAATCTCAAAGATTCCACAGAGTTCAAAGAAAAAGTTAAAGACACATACATTTACGATGATGAGAGTTTGGTGTCGTTTGACGTGGTTTCTTTGTTTCCCAGCATTCCCGTGGATGCGGCTATCGACATCATTGCCTCCAGGTGGACTGACATTAAAGAGCACACATGTTTAACAAAAGAATTATTCATGAACATATTAAAATTTTGCGTGAGGGACAATAGATATTTTAAATACAACGACAAAATTTACGAACAACGATCAGGTATGCCAATGGGATCTCCAGCCTCCCCAGTGATAGCTGACATTGTTTTAGATGAACTGCTAACAAGATTCGAGATGGAATCAAAAAGCAAACCCCGATTGCTAACCAAATACGTTGACGACTTATTTGCCATCGTCAAAACGAGCGAAATGGAAAACATGCTTAAACTACTTAATACATATTACAAATCCATACGATTTACTATGGAAGTGGAGAAAAATAACAGACTTCCCTACCTTGACACATTAATAATTAAAAATAATAATAAGTTATACATTGATTGGTATAAAAAACAAACAGCTTCGGGTAGACTTATCAATTATAATTCCAAACACGCACCCAACACTATTTTGAACACAGCGAAAAATTTTATAAGAAGGGTTCTTAACATAAGTGATAAGATGTTTCACAACAAAAACATAGCCATAATTAGAAAAACCCTGGAACAAAATTCTTTTCCCAGGTCCCTTATAAACAAACTGATTCACAAACATCACACAGCGAACGCCAATAATAATACAACCGAGAAAGGTGATACAATTTATAAATCAATGACATATATCCCGGGAGTGTCTGAAAGAATCAAGGGTTCAAATTTATATGACAAAGAGAAATATGAAATCGCGTTTACTTACAACAACACTCTACGACCAATTTATAGTAATTTAAAGGACAAAATACCAAATCATGAGAAATCCAACGTGGTGTACAAAATTCCATGTAACGGCGACGGGTCCCACGTAT
Source organism: Eurosta solidaginis (assembly GCF_040869045.1). Lineage (NCBI taxonomy): Eukaryota > Metazoa > Arthropoda > Insecta > Diptera > Tephritidae > Eurosta > Eurosta solidaginis. Next base: position 94,522 of record NW_027137201.1, read on the forward strand.
GCGAACAAGTATATGTAGGGACAACTAAACTTAAACTAAAGACGAGGCTTTCCGCCCACAAATCGAATATTAAATTGAGAAATAATAATCCAGAAAACAAGACAGCATTGGCTGCTCATTGCAAAGAAACGGGACACTATCCAGATTTTGAAAACGTAACCATTCTGGAACATGAAAAACATTATAATAAGCGCTTCATTTTAGAAACCTTACACATTTTGAACACCCCTAATGATATAAAAATGAATTTTAAATCAGATGTAGACCATTGTGCACAAACCTACAGAAATTTGGTCTTAAAACAACAACATCACGCTGCTGTTAGTTAAGCACACTCACTAAACTTAAGCTGGAACAATAACTCTAGCAATGCTGAGAGCATAACATACATTAAATACGTACATACATATATATATATATATATTTTTATTTTTTGTTGACACAATTTTTATTGTATACATATGTTTTTTGTTTATACTTGCGGTACATGAAATTGTTTATATTCGCGGGAGTTTTTGATTTATCTTTATTTATATTTTTCGCTCTTTTGTTTTTACTAAAATTATGTTGTCATAATTTCTGTTCAGTCGATCATACATATCCATATGTGTAAGTCGTATTTTTGCTACGGAAATGTATGTTTAAAAATGTTAATTGTTTTCTTTTCGTAGATTCTTGATGATGACTTCAGATTGAAGTCGAAATATCGAAAAATAAATATATTTTGAATACTACTAAAAAAGAAGTTTTATTCAATAATCTGGCCTAAAGCTCAATCAAAATCATCAAGTTAAAATTTTACTTTAAAAAAATTTTTTTTTTAAAAGTGGGCGTGGTCCTTCTCCGATTTTGCTAATTTTTATTAAGCGTACATATAGTAATAGGAGTAACGTTCCTGCCAAATTTCATCATGATATCTTCAACGACTGCCAAATTACAGCTTGCAAAATTTTAAATTACCTTCTTTTAAAAGTGGGCGGTGCCACGCCCATTGTGCAAAATTTTACTAATTTTCTATTCTGCGTCATAAGTTCAACTCATGTACCAAGTTTAGTCGCTTTATCTATCTTTTGTAATGAATTATCGCACTTTTTCGGTTTTTCGAAATTTTCGATATCGAAAAAGTGGGCGTGGTTATAGTCCGATATCGTTAATTTTAAATAGCGATCTGAGATGAGCGCTCAGGAACCTACATACCAAATTTCATCAAGATACCTCAAAATTTACTCAAGTTATCGTGTTAACGGACGGACAGACGGACGGACATGGCTCAATCAAATTTTTTTTCGATCCTGATTATTTTGATATATGGAAGTCTATATCTATCTCGATTCCTTTATATATGTACAACCAACCGTTATCCAATCAAACTTAATATACTCTGTGAGCTCTGCTCAACTGAGTATAAAAATCATTTACGCAATTTGTATAAATTTACGCGCACATTGTATGCATGTATGTATGCATGTATGTATGTATGTATGTATTTATTTGAAAATTTGTTCCTAGCACAACAATTTTGACAAATTATTTAACAGTGCTAGTCATGAATAGCATAAGCTATAAAAATTGAACATTTATAATAATAATAAATTAGATTAATCCAATTAAATTAAGTATAACGTATAATAGTGAAATATTTATGTATGTAAATGTAAATCTTAAAACTAAAGAAAAGTAATTAATAAATAAATATTAAAAGACAGCAGAAGTGATGATAACCTTTGGCTGGTCATAGATCGAATAGTATTTAACAAATAAAGAAAGAAGACACAGAGATAGGAAAAGGACTTAGAAATGAACATTTTAACAACAACAATTTGAGATCCAGTTTAAGAGTCGTTAAAAAATGATGTTAGCTCTTTTTTGAAGTGCAGAGCATTACTTAAGAGTCGAAGACTTGTAGGTAGGGAGTTCCAAAGACGTATTGCAGTAACAAAGAATTGGCGCTCAGGGGTTAGCGTGCGGTATCTAATGTGCTTAAGAAGAAGCAACGATCTTGATGATTGCAGAAAACTAAGCTTACGATATAGATAGTCAGGTTACTTCGTGTGTATCAATTTATGGAGGAAGGACAGTGTTTTGACTTTTAAAAGATTTTTGAAAGAAATATTTAGCAACCTTTCATCATGTTGTGATACGTGGTCAAGTCTTTTCAACCCATAAACATATCTAGCAATGTTGTTGTAAACAATATTTAGTTTGTTCTTGCACAGATAGTCACAGTTTGAGTAAATCACACAACCATGGAGTAGCGTAGGTATTAAGTACGCTTTAGCCAGAAGTAGTCTTATGTGCAAAGGCGTGAAATACTGTATTAACCATAGTATTTGAAGCATTCCATACACTTTTCCAACCGTTCTAAAAATATGGTCTTTCCATGTCATTGTTTTTTTAAAAATTACACCTAAGTTTTTCGCCGTATCTACGTATTCTATAACGGAATTGTTGAACACTACATTCTCTAAATCATTAGTGGGAAAAGACCTTCTATGAATAACAATACATTTTTACTTATTCGGGTTTATACATAAGCCATTCATAGTAGCCCATGAAAATATTTGATTCAAATCGTGGTTTAAGTTACTTATGGACAAGCTAGTTTGATCACGAGGACAACACGTAAACAACTGCACATCATCAGCGTAGATATGAACATTACAATACTTATAAGTCATTGATATACAGAACAGTCACAGAGGACCCAGGATAGAGCCTTGAGGGACGCCTCTTAAGGCATGTAGGAAGTCAGACTTTTCACCATCTATACATACTGCTTGAGTCCTATCGCCAAGATATGATCTTATAAGAGCAACTGCATGACCAGAGAAGTTAAATAAGTTTTCCAGCTTCCTACAGAGCAGAGTGTGGTCTACAGAATCAAAAGCTTTAGAGTGGTCAAGAAGTGTTAAGAAGGCAATGTAACTTTCATCCACTCGCTCACGAATTTCTTCTGTCACAGATAATAGTGCCGTTGTACAGCTCCGCTTTGACCTGAAACTGGACTGACTGTCTGACAGGAGCTTGTATTCATGTACATATGATACGATTTGCCCATGTAGAATACGTTCAACGACCTTAGAGAGGAAAGGGAGTATGGCTATTGGTCGATACTCATTATTTTGTTTACGGATTGGAATAACTTTTGCAGCTTTCCAGTATATTGGGAAGACACCGGTCGTCAAAATTGAGTTGACCAAGTAAGTAATGTGGGGAAGGATTTTGGGAAGAATGACTTAAAAACTTTGAACATATACCATCAAGCTCCATTGCGTTAGACTTCACAGAAAGTATGGCTTGGACAACATCACAATTATCGACACAAACAAACTCGAAAGGGCTAGTGTCAACATTAACACGCACGGAGTAATTATCAATACACACATTGTCGGCTGAGTTTGGTAGTCTTACAAAAGTATTATTTATTTCGTTGATGTCGACATCAGGGGGATGAGACAGGTCACTTTTGGGCTTACCAATTCCTATTTGTTTGATTTTGTTCCACTTTTCTATTGTATTCAAAGCAGAACTAAACTTATACTTAAAATAATTTGCTTTGGCCAGCCTTATGGCTTTGTTTGCAGTAAGCCGAGCTGTTTTAAAGGAGCTATGCGCTTCGACTGTTTTGTACCTTTTCCACCGTGAGTAAGCTTGGTTACGAAGGTGGATAAGGTGTTTTAATGTAGCATTGAACCAAGGGATATTCTTGCATTTAGGTGTTTTTATTTTTAGTGGAACGTGATCATCGAATAACTTATTTATGTTATCCTGCAGAAACTTTGTCTGGTCATCAACCGATGTCAACGTACGAATCAAGCTCCATTCAACCGACTCAACGGACTCAGCAAGAAAATAATAATCTACTTAGAATTTATCTATAACTATATTAGTATGAACAAGCTAAAATGCAACGTTAGAAAAACGAAAGCAATTGTAATCAACAGCGAATCGGAAGATAATATTATAGTTAATGATGAAATAATAGATAAAGTTGACGAAATTAAATATCTAGGCATTGTCAACGACAAAAAATTAAATTTCGATAAGCATATAGATTATATCTGCAGCAAAATCTCGAAGAAAATTGGATTTTTCCGAAGAATTCGCAAAAATATTCCTATCAACAGCGCAGTAAAGATATTTAATGTAATGATCAAGCCACATTTTGAATACTGTTCGACCATTTTATTCCCGGGATCCACACAGATGAAAAACAGGCTGCAAAAACTACAAAACAAAGGGATGCGGTGCATACTATTATGTAATAGGCTGACACCAATCACATATATGTTAGAAACTCTAAAATGGTTAAATATCAATCAAAGAACAATTATGAACGTACTTCTTTTTGTGTTTAAAATGAAATATCACCTACTACCAAAGTACTTAACGATCCAAATAGCATATGTAGGAGATGTGCAACCCTACGGCTTAAGGAACAAGAATGATTTTAGAATTAAATTTTATAAATCCAATAAGGCACACAATGTTTTAATGTATAAAGGCCTAAAACTTTTTAATGAATTGCCAAGCAATATAAAAAACGAAAGAAATATTAATGTATTCAAAAGACTGATAATATATCATATTAGAGAACATTATAGCTCACAATGAGCCAATTAGCTATTGCTAAGATTACCGATTTTGTACTATTAACTGTACCTGAAAGTTTTAAATAGCTACGGCTAAATAAAGAAGCTAATAATAATAATAATAATCGCGATACGCGAACGAACTTGGCCTACATGATGTTGAGAAGTTATAGTTTAGGAATATCAGGTCGTGTTTTGAGAAGCAGGAGGCGGATAGTTGCGTGTAGTGAATCATTTTATGAAGATCATTGACAAAAAATAAATCTAATAGAGAAGAGTTAGTATTTGTGAAATGCGTTGGTATAGCTCAGTTTGTGGGAAAAAGTCCCAGAGATTCCATGCTTTGTTTTAAAGTGGCATCCACCAGTAGGTTACTATTAAAATCTCCAGCGATGATAATATTGTCATAGTATATTAGTAACGATTGAAGAAATTCAATAAACGCGGAAAAATCTACTAGTCGATTCGGTCTGTATGCACAGTCGATAAGAAGCCTACTATTATTCTCAGAAAACATATGAACAAACACATATTCCACAGGATCACCTGGACTAGAACAACAACACAATTTACAGGACATACTACTTTTTACATATATCGCAACATCACCACCATGACCACTTCTATCAACTCTGAAATGTTGGTATCCATTTATCTTCGCCATATCATTTTTATGAAACGAAGAAAACCATGTTTCTGAAACACATATCACATCAATATCGGAGCCTTCTGACAGAAACCTCAATTCGTCAAGCTTTTTATAAAGGCTTTGCGCATTGATATGAACAACGTTCAGCCCGTTGGCTTTTTTGCTGACTATGCGCAACAAAGTAGACAGACAGTCTTTGGAACTCGGGGACTCACTATCGGAGACCAACATTATAAAAATAATTAAGTGAATGATTTACACTGAATTTGGCTAACAACATAATTAAAGATTTTGTGATGTTGTAGGTGAAAAAAAAGACAGAGAAGCAATAGATTAGAAGAGAGCAAAGCGAAATATCTATTAGCAGGAGGCTGTTAGTGTTTCATTGTGTAAACGTGGTAAACTCAAAGGAATGCAACCTTGCAGACATTACAGCAGGCATTTTCATCAGAAATCTCCAACATCAGCAAGTAAAGACGTTTTAGTTTTGATTTTTCATTTATTCTTGGCATTTTTTAATTTGTATAACAATCAAAAAAATTTTGTTTGGGAATAATACAGCTGATAAACAATCAAGGTTATCAAGAATATTACTAGGTGCGTTCATATAACAGTGTGTGTAAATGAATATAATTTTACACCTTATATGTTTATATCCTTTCATGAGTCCGCCCCCCTAGTGTAATCCTGCTTTAACATTTTTATCTATTCGCAACTTCGTTTTCTTTTATCGGCGACGCTTTTATAGCAGAAACACGCCCTACCTATGTGCAAGTGCAGCAACTTGTCTGCACCCAAACTCCAATTTTCTTCCACACTTTTTACCGGCTGCCAGCTAATTAAATTTAACGAATGCTATTATAGTTTCTGAAATTTTAATTAATCAATCGCAGCTCATATGCAACTTAATAGGTCCTTGCGAATAAATACTGAGTTTTCATACAGTTGAACAAAATAAATAATAAAATAAGATTACTTTTAATGATCAAAAACTGAAAATCATTTTTCGATCACTTTTTGAAATAATTTTCGAATAACTTTGATGAATAAATTTTTTTTATAGAGAATAATAAAACTTGTTTGCTTTTGATGATCAATAACTGAGAACAATTTTTCAATCACAATTTGGAATCATTTTTATACTCAGTTGAGCAGAGCTCACAGAGTATATTAAGTTTGATTGGATAACGGTTGGTTGTACATAAATAAAGGAATCGAGATAGATATAGACTTCCATATATCAAAATAATCAGGATCGAAAAAAAATTTGATTGAGCCATGTCCGTCCGTCCGTCCGTCCATTAACACGATAACTTGAGTAAATTTTGAGGTATCTTGATGAAATTTGGTATGTGGGTTCCTGAGCACTCATCTCAGATCGCTATTTAAAATGAACGATATCGAAATTTTCGAAAAACCGAAAAAGTGCGATAATTCATTACAAAAGACAGATAAAGCGACGAAACTTGGTAGATGAGTTGAACTTATGACGCAGAATAGAAAATTAGTAAAATTTTGGACAATGGGCGTGGCACCGCCCACTTTTAAAAGAAGGTAATTTAAAATTTTGCAAGCTGTAATTTGGCAGTCGTTGAAGATATCATGATGAAATTTGGCAGGAACGTTACTCCTATTACTATATGTACGCTTAATAAAAATTAGCAAAATCGGAGAAGGACCACGCCCACTTTTAAAAAAAAATTTTTTTTAAAGTAAAATTTTAACAGAATTTTATATCTTTGCAGTATATAAGTAAATTATGTCAACATTCAACTCCAGTAATGATATGGTGCAACAAAATACAAAAATAAAAGAAAATTTCAAAATGGGCGTGGCTCCGCCCTTTTTCATTTAATTTGTCTAGGATACTTTTAACGCCATAAGTCGAACAAAAATTAACCAATCCTTTTGAAATTTGGTAGGGGCATAGATTTTATGACGTTAACTGTTTTCTGTGAAAATGGGCGAAATCGGTTGATGCCACGCCCAGTTTTTATACACAGTCGTCCGTCTGTCCTTCCGCATGGCCGTTAACACGATAACTTGAGCAAAAATCGACATATCTTTAATGAACTTAGTTCACGTGCTTACTTGAACTCACTTTATCTTGGTATGAAAAATGAACGAAATCCGACTATGACCACGCCCAATTTTTCGATATCGAAAATTACGAAAAATGAAAAAAATGCCATAATTCTATACCAAATACGAAAAAAGGATGAAACATGGTAAGGTAATTGGATTGTTTTATTGACGCGAAATATAACTTTAGAAAAAACTCTATAAATGTTTGTGACACCTACCACATTAAGTAGAAGAAAATGAAAAAGTTCTGCAGGGCGAAATAAAAAACCCTTAAAATCTTGGCAGGTATTACATATATAAATAAATTAGCGGTATCCAACAGATGATGTTTTGGGTCACCCTGGTCAACATTTTGGTCGATATCTGGAAAACGCCTTCACATATACAACTACCACCACTCCCTTTTAAAACTCCATTAATACATTTAATTTGATACCCATATCGTACAAACTCATTCTAGAGTCACCCTGGTCCACCTTTATGGCGATATCTCGAAAAGGCGTCCACCTATAGAACTAAGCCCAACGCCCTTTTAAAATACTCATTAACACCTTTCATTTGATACCCATATCGTACAAACATATTCTAAAGTCACCCCTGGTCCACCTTTATGGCGATATCTCGAAAAGGCGTCCACCTATAGAACTAAGGCCCACTCCCTTTTAAAATACTCATTAACTTCTTTCGTTTGATACCCATATTGCACAAACGAATTCCAGAGTCACCACTGGTCCACCTTTATGGCGATATCTCGAAACGGCGTCCACCTATGGAACTAAGGATTACTCCCTTTTAAAATACTCATTAACACCTTTCTTTTGATAACCATATTGTACAAACAAATTCTAGGGTCACCCCTGCTCCACCTTTATGGCGATATCTCGAAACGGCGTCCACCTATGGAACTAAGGATTACTCCCTTTTAAAATACTCATTAACACCTTTCTTTTGATACCCATATTGTTCAAACAAATTCTAGGGTCACCCCTGCTCCACCTTTATGGGTATATCTCGAAACGGCGTCCACCTATGGAACTAAGGATTACTCCCTTTTAAAATACTCATTAACACCTTTCATTTGATACCCATATCGTACAAACGCATTCTAGAGTCACCCCTGCTCCACCTTTATGGCGGTATCTCGAAAAGGCGACCACCTATACAACAACCACCACTCCCTTTTAAAACCCCCATTAATACCTTTAATTTGATACCCATATCGTACAAACACATTCTAGAGTCACCCCTGTTCCACCTTTATGGCGATATTTCGAAACGGCATCCACCTATAGAACTAAGGCCTACTCCCTTTTAAAATACTCATTAAAACCAGTCGTTTGATGCCCATATTGTACAAACAAATTCTAGGGTCACCCCTGGTCCACCTTTGTGGCGATATCTCGAAACGGCGTCCACCTATGGAACTAAGGATTACTCCCTTTTAAAATACTCATTAACACCTTTCTTTTGATACCCATATTGTTCAAACAAATTCTAGGGTCACCCCTGCTCCACCTTTATGGGTATATCTCGAAACGGCGTCCACCTATGGAACTAAGGATTACTCCCTTTTAAAATACTCATTAACACCTTTCTTTTGATACCCATATTGTACAAACAAATTCTAGGGTCACCCCTGGTCCACCTTTGTGGCGATATCTCGAAACGGCGTCCACCTATGGAACTAAGGATTACTCCCTTTTAAAATACTCATTAACACCTTTCTTTTGATACCCATATTGTACAAACAAATTCTAGGGTCACCCCTGGTCCACCTTTGTGGCGATATCTCGAAACGGCGTCCACCTATGGAACTAAGGATTACTCCCTTTTAAAATACTCATTAACACCTTTCTTTTGATACCCATATTGTTCAAACAAATTCTAGGGTCACCCCTGCTCCACCTTTATGGGTATATCTCGAAACGGCGTCCACCTATGGAACTAAGGATTACTCCCTTTTAAAATACTCATTAACACCTTTCTTTTGATACCCATATTGTACAAACAAATTCTAGGGTCACCCCTGGTCCACCTTTGTGGCGATATCTCGAAACGGCGTCCACCTATGGAACTAAGGATTACTCCCTTTTAAAATACTCATTAACACCTTTCTTTTGATACCCATATTGTTCAAACAAATTCTAGGGTCACCCCTGCTCCACCTTTATGGGTATATCTCGAAACGGCGTCCACCTATGGAACTAAGGATTACTCCCTTTTAAAATACTCATTAACACCTTTCATTTGATACCCATATCGTACAAACGCATTCTAGAGTCACCCCTGCTCCACCTTTATGGCGGTATCTCGAAAAGGCGACCACCTATACAACAACCACCACTCCCTTTTAAAACCCCCATTAATACCTTTAATTTGATACCCATATCGTACAAACACATTCTAGAGTCACCCCTGTTCCACCTTTATGGCGATATTTCGAAACGGCATCCACCTATAGAACTAAGGCCTACTCCCTTTTAAAATACTCATTAAAACCAGTCGTTTGATGCCCATATTGTACAAACAAATTCTAGGGTCACCCCTGGTCCACCTTTGTGGCGATATCTCGAAACGGCGTCCACCTATGGAACTAAGGATTACTCCCTTTTAAAATACTCATTAACACCTTTCATTTGATACCCATATCGTACAAACGCATTCTAGAGTCAACCCTGATCCACCTTATGGCTATGTCCCTAAATGGCGTCCACCTATAGAACTATGGCCCACTCCCTCATAAAATACTCTTTAATGCCTTTCATTTGATACACATGTCATACAAACACATTCCAGGGTTTCCCCCGGTTCATTTTCCTACATGGTTATTTTCCCTTATGGTGTCACCATAGCTCCCAACTGAGTATGTAATGTTCGGTTACACCCGAACTTAACCTTCCTTACTTGTTGAATTTAATTTCTTTAACTTCGATGATCAAAAATTTAAAATCATTTTTCAATCAACTTTCTTAATATTTGCAGACTACCTTTCTTGAATAAATGATGAATTTTTTACTTGTTAAAACTATACTTCTCATTGAAAATTTGATTTTTCTTCATTAGCTCACAATTTTTCAATCATAAAATCCAAAAAAATTACAAATATACAACACATATTGAAGACTAAAAGTAATATAAGTGCTGCTGCTAACCTAAGATGACTTCTAGCATTTCTCTAGATACGGCTTCCCAGGAAAGACATACTGGATGGAACCGATATACGGAAGTTGTAAGCTGTTTAACCGCTGGTAAGTTAAGCTTGACCGACACGCCTGGACCCGGCTTCAACATCCTCCATGAGCTATGATTGTCGAAAACATCTAGTTATATTTAAAGAATGATATGAGACATAGTAAAATCGTGATTTTTAAAGTGACATCGTTACCATGATCTAAGATGATGATCATAGATGATGTTGGATGTTGTAGTCGTGTGTGTGTACAACGGTCAAGTTAATTACTAGCTGCGGTTCAAAAAGCTTTCTTCCGAGCTTCCAGATGCTTTCACCCCCTGATGAAATATGATCTTTATACAGTATTTAGTTATGTATTAAATATGAAGGAAAAATGAATCACAATCTTATTCACAAATGATTCCAAACCGTCATATAATATGATTGAAAATTGTTCTTAAATGTGATCAAAAAATGACTGTGAAAAGTAATCAAATGTGAAAAGTAATCAAGTATGATAAAAAGATGAATAAAAAGTGTTTCGAAATAGGAATCATAAATGATTATTCAAGAATAATCACATTTATGGAACATTTTTCTCCCGACGATACGTTAATTTTCGAACAGAAAATGCTTTTAAATTTGAACGTTTTTAATCATCTTGGGGTATGATATTTGAATATTTTTTTATCAAAATTTTCAAAATATGGTGGCTGGGCGCGCACAGTTCACAGCGAACAACCACACAAACACATTTTCGGTAAAAATGTTACTTATGTTTAAACAATTTGGCTGATATAAGAAATGAATCAAGTATTTTTTTTACGCAGATCGAAGGTAAATATTTCAAAGTTTTACTGAAAAGCAGAATTTTTTAAATCCATCCATCCGTTTATGAGTTATAGCTGTGTAAACAAAAATTTTATGATTTTTTACTACATTTTGGTAATTTGCCACGCCCCTATGATATATATCTTCAA